>NC_056725.1:316891296-317065667 GCF_019279795.1 Protopterus annectens
GTTTCACAGAGGTATGTCCATTGTTGCCTACTATACACATATATGCCACTATGAGTCTACATACATATCTGTGTCACTTGTTGCCTGATTGATATATTTGTATACATTCATACTGTTATATTTTAGAATTCTGCTATTATGTCTCATGCTCATTGTGTACATCCACTGGGTAATTACCATTAGATATAATCTGTGCTGCTGTGGTGGGGCAACAACTGGACATAAATGTTTAATGTGAGTAATTCTGTACATGTGGCTTGTCATGATTCAAAGGTGTGTGCCAAATGCTGTGGTGTTGCCTAGGCCTGGACTTGTGGTGGCATCCTCCATTACCCACACCTGTTCCTTCTGCCTCTTGTATTCTCCTGCTCCTCCTTTGATAGCTGCTAAATGTCTTCAAACATATGGGATTTGTGTGATAGTTCACCCATACCTGCTGCAGGAAGACTGCCTTGTGTTATTGTTAGCATATTGTGTAGCATGGTGCGGACAGCAATCATCTCTGCTGCCTTTTCAGGTGTGTTTTGCAGTGCACCCTTAGATGTATCAAAATATCTGAACCTAGCTTTTAGTACACCAGAGATACATTCTATAGCATTTCATGTTGTGGCATGCAATCTATTATAAGCTTTCTCTGCAGAGTTGGAAGATTCTCTGTACACGGTCATTAGCCATGACTCAAGTAGATAACCACAGTTACATGTTGTGGGGATGGGGAACACATATCTAGCAAACATGAATATTGTTGAGAGGGCTGCATTTAGCTTACATCCTAGCTGTATTCCTGTACTTACCTAGTAGTAGATCCTCAGGTATTTCATCCTACTGGAATGCAGCCCTCAGACCACTTTCCTTCCAAATGGCAGCATCATGGATGCTTCTGGGGTGAGTCGACATGATATTTGTTATGCTGCCATCTGCTGTGTACACACCACCTGACATTTCAGGCAACTTTCTATTGATGTATCTTTCAGCTTCGGGATGCACATGGGTCTTAACTCATTACATCTGAGTGATACCTCCAGGTGCATCTGCAGTTAACTCCTACTGACACCTGTAGGCATCAAATATTGCCTGTCCATATTTGCATCAATAATTCCAAAACCATGCTATGTACAAGGTTATAAAATACTTTGTCTTAAATCTTACATAATAGCAAACTCAACTGCATTAATATTTTGGCTGTGATAGTACAGATAAATAGATATTAACTGTTGTTTTTATGATATTAATTTATATAAATACAATTTTCGCATTTATCTAAATATCTTAACAACCAAGTAACACAGATAGAACTCCTTAAACTCATATGAAAGCTAGATGAACTTGAGTGGTGGTTTAGATATTGGGCCAAATTTACGAAAGCTTGCATGGAGTGCAGGAAAAGTGTAGGAGCTCACGGCAGCAATATGTCTGCCGTGTGATCCAGGTACAGCTGGCAGGGGCGTGCACGAGAGCTGCTAAAGCTACTCTTGCACGGACAGTGTCATGGTATGCAAATTACCTCATTTGCTGCTGAAAGCTATGCAAATGAGGTAAATTTGCAATCCAGGAAACACTAACCTGTCCGTGGAAGATTAGTGTTATCTGCAGAAATGTACTTCGTTGGTAACGGAGTACCGTTCTGCAAATAGCTAAACAAAGGTATGACAGCTCCAAATAAAGGATGCATACAGTTGAGGCAGCATGCCAATGGCCATATATAAGGCCATTGGCATTTATAAATGTTTAAAATTATTAAAATCTGACTTTTTTTCCCCCGATCTCCGATGTTTAAGCATAGCGCAGCACCTGCAAATGTGCGGCGCTCTAAAAAAAAAGAAAATAATTTGAAAATAGACAAAAATAGGCATTTTCACTAAAAAGCTTATCCTGCCATGCAGGTGAATGGCAGGCTGAAGACAACATGGCCACTGAGTAGTGGTTGCTAAGGGGGGGAAGCTCAGTGTGAGAGATGTAACCATGCATTATGCAATGAGGATAAGGATAGTGAATCCCAATTTTCCCCAGCATGTGAGCCATGTCCCAAGAGTGTAAATGTAGGAGTAGGTGATTAGTAGAGTAGAATATAAGTGACATCATGAGGGGGTATGTCAGAAAGGCTGTAAGCTAATTGGAGCACAGTGGCTTGTGTTTGCCCTGACTTGCTCAGGATTGCAAGAGGCGTGTCTACAGTTGTCCTATTTGAAAACATGAAACCAAAGGTGCACACTGCTAAAAGGAAATTTCTTGCAAACATGCACACAGCATGTGCACTCTTGTGCACGCGTGTGCTAATGTGTGCCCGTGTTTGCGCAGTGCTACCCCGGGCGGAAACAGAAAGGGAAAAAGAAGGAAAAGAAGTAGTAGGAAGTTAATCAAGGACAACTAGCAGAGCTGCCAAGTGAAATATATCAGAATCAGCCAATTACACAGGCAGCAGACTATCCCAGCCCAGCCCAACACTTTAAACTCTGCAAACAGCATTCCCCCCTGTTTTTTCCCAAGAACTTTGCAACACTGCAGTATACAAAGAGGGAAAGCTTAAAAAGCTTAAGTCAGACAAAATGTTAGAGGCTGCTCTTGCTATCATAAACCAACATGTGCAAGGTGCTGAGGGTGGTGATGTTGTGAATGCTGCTGAGCAACCCACAGTGAGGAGATGGAGAAGAGTGTACAGACCCAGGGTAACCTACCAGGGGCTACATGAGCTGGAGATAGTGGAGTGCTATAGGGTGGACAGAGACCTCCTGCAGAAAATTGTTGAGCTGTGCTGGCCACGCCTTACACACAGAACCAACAGAGGGGAACCCATCCCAGTGGATACCAAGGTATGTGTTGGCATAAGAATACTAGCTACAGGTACCTTACAGAGACCAACTGGTGATATGATGGGGATTTTACAGGCATCAGCATCCAGGGTACTCTAACAGTTCCTGGATGCCATGTCAGCACATGTCGGTGACCATGTATATTTCCCCAATTCCCGTGAGGCATTGGCCAGCAATATGCATCTTTTCCACCAAATAGCAGACTACCCTAAGGTAGTGGGTGCAATAGACTGCATGCACATATGCATCAAAGCATCACCCGGTGAGCGGGGTAGGGTCTACATCAACTGCAAGGGCTTCCCCTCCATCAACTTCCAGGTCATGTGCGATGCCCAGGGCATAACAATGAATGTGTCTGCTGGCTGCCCTGGAAGCTATCACGAGTCCCACATCTGGCATCTGAAGTAGCTGTACAAAAGATTTGCCAGTGGTGACATCCCTGATGGTCACCTAGTGGGGGATGCTGGATACGCACTGGAGCCGTGGCTGATGACATCCATCAGAAATGCACACACTCCTGAACAAGAACTTCATAATGAGGCACACGCACACACAAGAAACATAATTGAGCATGTGTTTGGGATGCTCAAGTCACAGTTCCAGTGCCTGGACACATCTGGTGGAGCCTTGCAGTACTCACCAACTACATGTACCCAAATTGTTATGGTATGTGCCATGCTACACAATATGATCCTGCGGAAACAGCTGCAGCAGGAACAGCATGAGGCAGGGCCAAACAGCCCCCCCACCATTGCCAGAGCCTGCACAGGTACAGCATGACTTGGAGGAGGAACAACCTGAACCTGCCCCAGTAGGCAGAAGGAGGCATGCCCAGTATGCCCTGGCCTTGGCAAAGAGGCAACACATAGCACATACACTGACTCAGTAGGAACCCTGGAAATGACACCTCTCTCTGAATTGCACATACAGTAAAAGGGATGCCTAACTTGACACTACCTGTTTTCAAACATGTATAGGGAATGTACCATGTGCATCCGACATAGGCAGCCCTGCAGCACCACCTAAGGCATGAGTGCCCTATTCTAAGCAATATAAAGCACTGCTAAGCACATTTTACCAGTATTGAGCATATTTAAATACAACTGGGCGTAGCTGCACACAGCGCTAACGAGTGCAACGTCGGGCAAAGTTTGGGCAATGTTTGGCAAAGTCGAGCAAAGTTGGGTAAACACGCTCACACCTGCTTTACTGTTCCTTAACCAGTCAGGTCTGCCCAGCAGGAAAATAAAAAGCAGTGACAGGGCTCAAACTCAGGATACTGTGGACCACAGTCTCAGTACTGAACCACTAAGCCATGACAGCATTTCATTGGCACAGACACAACTTAAGTAACTCACACATACCAGTTGGGGGGGGGGTCACATACCTAACAGTCACAGCCAGCAGGACAATTGTAGACAAATGCAAATACAAACAAATGCTGTATCATGCCTTCTGAAGAGGCATATGAGTAACCTCCCCCCAGGCCTATGCAGACAGATAACAGCAGACCAGGCAGTGTGATGTGGGTTGAGTAGGCTATGAAGTCACAAACTAATATGTATGTAATTGGAAGCTAAGGTCTGTAGTACAGTGGTATGCCTCAAGCCAGTACGAAAGGCAACAATACAGACTGAAATGGACTACCTGACATAGCAGTGCAGGCCTAGCAAATGTGTATAAGTGTCAGGTGTACCCCTCATCCTATGTACACCCACAGTAACAATCAGTTGTGCCCCCCAGGTAGAAATGTACCAATAATAGCTGTCCCCCCTGTATGTAGAAATGTTGATAAGTCTATGCAAATTGACTCATGGAAGCCCTGCAGGCGGTGCTTCCCGACGATGTACAACACAAAGGTGAGCCCTGAAGTAAAAACCAACTCGATTTTTCACAAACATATAGTATATATGCCTATAGTGGGCGTGCTCACACACTTAAACAAATTTAACAAATTTCAGTCAGCAACATACTGAAAGGTCATACTGGGAATGCTCACACACTTAGGCCATGTCTGAGTACAGCAGTGGGCCACACATATCTGGCAGTTGCAGTTCTTACTCCAGACACTTGTCACTATTCACCAATCCTGCCTTGCACACACAGTGATATGAAAACAGACCCATATAATATATTGGACTCCTGACGTAATCAAACTATGTACTACAAGTACTTAAGTTGTTCAAAGAAAGTGAAAATCCAAAGAAGATCAATAAATCTCCGATCAGTATCATCAAGAAACAATGAGCACTCCTAACATTATCCAAGCCATGTTCTAGCAAAAATATTGCTAAAGAGTCCATTGAGAACCATGAAGCTTTCTTTCGCTATGTCATAAATATCAATGTAAACTCATATATGTTCTGAGTCAGTGCAAAGTGTAAATGAATACATGTACATAACTGACATTGGCAACATCTTGTAAGACAGGTTCATACATATTTACCCCCCCTCTCACTGAAAAAAGGGCCCATTACCATACCTGGAGATTGTAAAAACCCAGAAATAACATATACAATGGTTAAACAGCTCTATCCAAACCTAAAAACATGGCATCTATGGGATAACATGGTTTCCCTGGCTGTGTCATATGTGAACTCCAAAACAAACAGCACCTGAACAGTCTGTTGAGACTCACCCTCTGTACAGGATATGAAACTGTTGAATGGGTTACAGCAACATTTGGCACACTCCACAAGTGTTGGTGCACAACAGGTCATGGGAAATATTGTCTTATAAGCCTAATAAGCCTAATCTGCAAGGCCATGGAGTCCATCATTATGGAACTCATAAACAGAGCTATTGGGAGTCTACAAACACCCAACCCTACCCATTTTGGTTTGGTCAGTGGCAGATCATGGTTCCTAGACCTGCTAGACAGTTTTCAAGGCAGTCGTCTAGGACATACATCAATGAAATGAGCTGCACATGGCCTACATAGACCTTGAAAAGCCCTTTTCCAACATTCCACACACATGTTGTATCCACAAAATCAACAACTTGTGCATAAACACATATGTCATCTGATGGATTGCCAACTGGGGCACAGATAGATCCCACAAGGTAAGAATTGTGGTCTCCCTGTTGGACTGTAAGCTGGTAACAAATGCTGCCCTATGGCTCAGTCCTGGAACACCTCCTGTCTGGTGTATACTTTTCAGAAATACAGTCAAACACACGAGGGCTATGGTTAGCAAAATTTGTGGATGACTGCAAAAAGGTTGTCATAATCGATGTTTGGGACAACAGATACATCCTTAAAAAGGGTCTCAGTCAGACAGATGTGGTGTCAAAATGATGGCCTCGAGCTACAGCCATACAAATACCACATAGGTGCCAACACCCTAAATATGGAGGAAATAATAGGGGATCTATGGACACATGTGGATAGTCATCTCTACTTCCAGAAACACATTCACAAAGTGGTTAGAAAATCATGCTATGCATTCCCACAAATTGCCAAGGTCTTTGCATGTAGGTCAGAGGAGGTTCCCTCTACTCATCAGTCATCAGACCCATCAGAGAGTATCACGGCACACTTGTAATGAATCTGACTAGGCACCTTCAGCAGATGGAAAGACCACTGAAGTACCTCAACAAGAGGATTACTGGCCTCAAACATTTGCCCCATGTAACAAGACTGAAGTTAACTCAATCTGTACTCTGTTGCATACTGTCTACTCAAGTGATCTCTGCCCACCAGACAGGTCCATGTCCAATGCAGAACTGATGGACATGAGCATTCTGAAGTAAACCCAAGCTCACTGTGCCACATGCTCTAGGGATATCATCATCACAACAATAAATAGAACATGTTGGAGGGATACATTATTAACTCACATACTTCCGTTGCTTTGGAACAGACTCCAAACCTACATTAAGCTGAGTCTCTCACTGACACTCTCCCAGAGGAGCCTTGATGAGTGTATGTAAAACTGAGCTGTCACACCATGGATCATGTCATCAGCTCTACTACACAGAGGCCTAGGAAACTAACCCCATGTGTGGTGATAGCTGCACACTCGGGCCATACTAATATATGCCTTCAGGCAGATAGCCTATTACCTACCTATGTACCTATATATATGTAGAGGACAACAGTATAATAAGCCAAGGATGGATGGGCAAAGATGTGTGTAAGAGGGTTACCATGACAGGGAGTCACCCAGGACTGCCCCACCCAGCACACATCCCAATGGCACAAAAGACATGAGGTGCACATCTCACCCACTGTACATAACAACCACCAGTATCTGTAAGCATTACAGTGTATGTGGTCCATGTGCCTGCTGTACAACATGACTGTACAATGAAGTACACATCTACTGTCTGTAGACATGTACCTGTCACATAGGTTCATAGGTATGTAGTAGACTATCTTCACGAAGGCTTATATTAGCCTAGGCAAGTTGTGCAGCTTTCACCACCGCATTCGGTAGTCTCCTAAGCCCTAGTTCTAATAGTTAGTACCCTAAGCCCCTTTCTAGTGGGGCTGCTGATGTGATGCCTGGCATGAATTGTCTGTTTCCCATCCACTCATCAAGGTTCCTATTGAAGAGTGTCAGTGAGCGGCTCTGTCTGATGTACATTGGGACTCTGTTCCACAGTAAGGCAAGTGCCTGGGGTGGTACTCTATCCCACCAGCATGTTGTATTCATTGTTGTGATGAGGTTCATATCCCTAGAGTTTTGTTATCCATAGCTGGAGCATGTTCACCAGTTATGTGTTGAACATGGCTCCGTATGTTAGGCAGAGTGTGCCTCTGAGTAGGCGATATGCAACAGAGAACAGATTTAGTTTTACCAGTTATGTTGCATAACACAACTGTTTGAGGCCAGTAATCCTCTTGATGAGGTACCTCTGTGGTCTCTACAGCTGCTGGATATGCTTAGTCCAGTACATCCAAAATGGTGCATTGTACTCAATGATGGGTATGATGACTTATAAGTAGAGGGCCACCACTACCTCTTTTGATCCTGATGCAAACCCTTTGTTGATTAGATGTGCCACATAGGATTTCCTAATCACTTTGGCAACATGGTTGTGAAAGGAAAGATGACTATCTACTTGTGTCCCCAGATCCCTTATTACCTTGTCAGTTTTTAGGGGGTAACTCGTATGTGGTAGTTTGTGGGTACTTTGTTTTCATCAAAGGGGATTACTATGCATTCTTCCACATTAAACTTGAGGCAATGATTCTGACACCACACATCTGTCTCATAGAGTCCCTTCTGAAGAATATTTGTGTCATCCGGGGAATCTATCATGGCAAACACTTTACAGTTCCCAGCAAACGTAGTCAACCACAACCCTCCTGTGTTGGCATGCACTTTTGATAAGTCTATACCAAACAGGAGGGACCCCAGGACTTAACCCTGGGAGACACCAGTTGTTATCGGTGTAGAATCTGACATGTAGCCAGTAACTCTTAATTTGTGGGATCTGTGAGCCGGTTTGCAATCCATCTTGTGATGTATGGATTCATGCCCAGGTTGGTAAGCTCATCTATGATACCTGACTGGGGAATGGTGTCAAAGGCCTTAGCGAGGTATAGGTAGGCTGTGTGGAGCTCATTTCATTCATCTGTAGCCTGGGTAAATGTCTCAAAGAAATACACCCAGTTCAGGAGGCGAGATCTGCATTTGACAAAGCCAAACTGGGTGTGCTCAACTGTGTGAAGGTTCCCAAAGTCTTTATTGCTGACTTCCATTATGATTGGCTCCATTGTCTTGCAGATCAGACTTGTCAGGCTCATAGGGAGTGAATGTCAAGGGTCTTTTGTGGCCCCACCCCTGTGGAGTGGGAAGAATGTTGCTGTGCAACATTCTATGGATACATATTCTGTAGAGAGGATGTAGAGAGAAGTGTAGGAATCCTTGATGAATATGGATACATCCCCACCCTATGTGCTATGATCCAGGTTCTGATGCTGGAAGGTATGGAATGAGTAGTATCCTGGTAGTGCTGGTGTTCTCTCTGGAGCCTTGAACTAGGTTTCTTTTATTGCACAGATATCAATATTCTCCATACTGAGAAGTGCCTCGAGTGTGTGCATTTGGAGGCTGAGACTTCTGGCAATGAGTAGCATTTAGCTCACTTGGTGGTTATTTGTGTTGGTTACGGTGTTTGGTTTGTCCTGAGTGACTGGTGTTCCACACCTGAAGTCAATGCCTCATTGGTCTGATCTGACCATAAGCTAATTACCCTACACATCCACATTCTGCCCCCACCTCCATTAAGGGAACCATGTTAAAAAATTTCTCCAAAGCCAACTTCATGCTTCTTAAGACAGAAGTCGTGAACTTCAGGACAGCCATGCAGATGGACAATAGAGTTACGACTACTGAATCTTACACAATTGCACTTTATAAGCACTTACATGAGTGCATCGATCGTGCTTTCCCAAACAGAACCAAGATACTATCCTCCAAGAAAAGGAATCCAATCTGGTGGTCCCCTGCCATAAACAAACTGCACAACAGAAGGAAGAAACTGTTGGAAAAGAGGGTAAAATCCCATGAGTGGAGGAGCTCCCTGGTCAGCCTCAGTAAGAAGCTTGATCCCTGATAAAATCCTCCAAAGCTAGTTACGAAAATGAAATTGCCACTGATTCTAAAGACAGCTACAAAGCATTCTATACCTATGTCAAGAATCTCAATGGCAACACTCAGATCTGCTCTGAGTTACAGTACAATGGCACTAAAAATATACAGACTCAACTGATATTGCCAACATCCTGGCAGATATTATCAGTGCTAACTTTACCCCACTCTTACCCATGAAAGAGCCCATCTCTATACCAGAAGAATGCCAAGTTGCTGTCATCATGGCTGCACAAGTAAAAAGCACTCTCCAAAGCCAGGAACACAGCATCCATGGGACCAGATAACATCCCAGGCTGTGTTCTACACAAACTACAGAATAAACTGGCACCACACCTAAGTACCATGTTCAATCATAGCCTCACCTCAGGCTTTGTTCATACTGAATGGCGGACAGTGACGGTTATCCCACTACACAAGGGGGAGCCACCACAGACCCCGGGAACTAGCGCCCCATTAGCCTGATGAGCCTGGTCTGCAAGGCCATGGAATGTATCATCATGGAACTTCTAAACAAAGACATTGGTAATCTCCAAACTCTGGATCACAACCAGTTCGGGTTTGTAAAAGGCAGATCATGTCTCCTAAACCTGATAGACTTCTTTGAAGCAGTCACCAAAGTTGTAGACAAGGGTAAGGTGGTTTACACAGCCTATCTTGATCTTGCCAAGGCTTTCAACACCAGCCCCCACTCTGGAATTATAGATAAACTCACTAAACTAGGTATACATCCCTATGTCACAAGATAGGTCACCACCTGGCTCACTGACAGAACCCACACTATGAAAGTAGCAGACTCCAAATCTGACTTCAGACCAGTGACAAGTGGAGTACCATAGGGTTCAGTCCTGTGTCCTGTCCTGTTTGGTATCTACTTCCCTGAAGTACAGGCTAACACAGAAGGTCTTTGGCTAATAAAGTTCCCAGATGACTGCAAACTAGGAGCCATAATTGAAATGACTAACAATGTGGACCTCCTTCAAAAGGGCCTCACTGAGACAGATATCTGGTGTCAAAGCCATGGCCTCAAGCTCAATGCCAAAAAGTGCATTGTCATTCCCTTTGGTAAAAACGCTGTACCCATGAACTACAACATAGGAGGTAGTATACTTAACACTGAAAGTGTGATGAGACCTTGGGACACAGGTAAACAGTAGTCTCTCCTTTGATAATCACATCACCACATTAGTCAGGAAATCCTTCTACATGGCACACCTCATCACAAAAGGTTTCTCATGCAGAAAAAAGAGGTCATTGTTCCCCTCTACTCATCACTCATTAGATCCATTATAGAGTACAACGCCCCTTTTGGTATGTACCTCACAAGACATCTACAACAACTGGAAAGCCCGCAGAAATACCTCACAAAGAGGTTTAGCAGCCTGAAATACATGCCCTACACAGACTGTCTCAAAAGACTCCTGCTTTACTCTGTCACATATCGCCTACTCAGAGGTGATCTCTGCCTAACATACAAAGCTATGTCAAACACAGAGCTGTTGGACCTGCTCCACTTAAAGAATTCCCAATCCCTCCAAGCTTCGGCCCCAAAACCCAGACCAAAATACAAAAGGAGGGGGTGTATCAATTTTCATAAAGGATACCCACACCTCTAGGTTAGTGGCACAGCACGAGGCCTCAGAGACCATCCAAGTGCAACTAACAGAGGGAAAAGCTGCTTATCAGATCGTAGCTTGCTACAGATCACCTACCTTGTCTCAGGATCCTCACCCAGCATTCCTGAGAACAATGGAAAATATAAAGGTCCTACCAAACACCATGATATTAGGAGATTTCAACTACCCAAACATTGACTGGGAGAATTACTCAAGTACAAACTCCTTTGCCCAATGCTTCCTAGAGTTTATAAACTCAAATGCCCTGGAACAGCTGGTCACCATGCCTACTAGAGATGACAACATACTGGACCTGATCATCACCAACATGGGGGATCAGTGTTCCACACCAGAGGTAAACCCGTCACTGGTAAGATCAGATCATAAAGTAATTACACTAGACATCCACATCCCGACCCCACCCCCAGTCAAAGAAACCACTGTGAAAAACTTTTCAAAAGCAAACTTCACACTTCTCAAGACCGAAGTGGAAAGTTTCAAAGCTGCCTTGCTACAGGATAATGCTATCCAATCTGCAGAATCCTTTACAAGTGCATTCTATGAGCATCTACAGGGATGCATAGATCGAGCCATCCCAAGTAAAACCAGTCTGGTGGTCCTTGGCCAAAAAAAAGCTATACAACAGAAGGAGGAAACTACTACTTGATAGAGCAAAATTCCAAAAAGGAAAGGCATCACTGATCATTATTAGCAAGAAACTACGATCCCTCATAAAATCATCCAAGGCCAGTTTCTAAAGAAAAATTGCCAATAAATCTAAAGATAACTACAAAGCCTTTTTTAGCTATATCAAACATTTAGGTGGCAAATCTCAGATATGCTCTGAGCTACTGCAAAATGGCAAAAAATACACTGAATCAACTGACATTGTCAACATCCTGGCAGACAAGTTCAGTGCAAACTTCACCCCCCCCACCCCCAAAAGGGCCCGTGTCCATCCCAGAAGAATGCAGAGCCCCATACATCATGGACATGCAGGTAAAAACAGCCCTCTCCAAAGCTAAGAACACAGCATCAATGGGACCAGATGGTGTCCCAGGCTGCATCTTACACAAGCTCCAAAAGGAACTAAACCCACACCAAAATTCACTGTTCAAACTCAGCCTTACCACAGGCTATGCATCCAAAGAATGGCTTACAGCAACAGTCATCCCGCTCCACAAAGGTGGTGCCACAACAGAACCTGGGAACTATCACCCTATAAGCCTGACCAGCCTGGTCTGCAAAGCTATGGAGCGAATTATCAGGGAACTCATAAACAGAGACATTGGGAACCTCCAGACACTGGACCCTACCCAATTCAGCTTTGTTAAAGGCAGATCCTGCCTCCTAAACCTAGTTGACTTCTTTGAAACAGTTACCAAGGCCATAAATGAAGGTAGTCCACACAGCCTACCTGGACCTCACTAAGGCCTTTGACATAATTCCCCACTCTGGCATCATAGACAAGCTTACCAGCTTGAACATTAACCCCTATGTCACAAGATGGGTGGCCAACTGGCTCACGGACAGAACACACATGGTCAGAGTTGCGGGTGCCATGTCCGACTCTAAACCAGTCACAAGTGGCATCCCACAGAGCTCGGTCCTGGGACCCCTCCTGTTCGGTATATACTTCTCTGAGGTACAGGCAAGCAAGGGAGGACTATGGATGATCAAGTTCGCAGATGACTGCAAACTGGGGGCCATAATTGATTCTCTGGCTGACACAGACATCCTCCAGAAGGGTCTTACAGAGACAGAAACCTGGTGTCAAAACCATGGCTTCAAGCTGAATGCCAAAAAATGCATAGTCATCCCCTTTGGAAAAAACAAAGTGGCCACAAATCACCACATAGGTGGCAATCCACTAGGTACGGAAAATGTAATTAGGGACCTGGGGACCCAGGTAGATAGTAACCTCTCCTTTGATAATCACATTGCCAAGCAGTTAGAAATTCCTTCTGTGTAGCCCACCTAATCATGAAAGGGTTCACCTCTAGATCAAGAGAGGTCATTGTACCCCTCTACTCATCACTCATTAGGCCCATAATAGAGTACAATGCCCAATTTGGTATGTACCTTAATCGGCACATGCAACAGCTGGCAAGACCACAGAAGTACCTCACCTAAAGGATCATGGGCCTCAAAGAGATGCCCTATGCAGCTCGACTAAAGAAACTCCAGCTCTACTCGGTTGCTTACTGCCTGCTCAGAGGTGATCTATGCCTGACGTATAAGGCCATATCCAATCTGGAGTTAATGGACATGCTCCACCTCAAGAAAACCAAATCTCTTAGAGGTACACGCTCCAGTAAATTAAACCTCAGCACAGCAATAAACAGGACATGCTGGAGGGATAGATTCCTGTCCCAGAGACTTCCCTCGCTCTGGAATAGAATCCCAGTTTATGTTAGGCAGAGCCCCTCGCTGACTCTCTTCAAGAGGAATCTTGACGAGTGGATGGGAAATTGTAAATTTACCCCTGGGATCACTTCAGTGGCCCTGCTAGACAGAGGCCCAGAAAACTAATTTAAAAGGGAGGTGAAAGCCAACACATTCTGGCTAGGCTTATAAATGCCCTTGGGCAGATAGCCTAGTACCTACCTATGAACCTATAAACCTACTCTCTAGGGACCTAAACCTTGTCACCACAATAAACAGAACATGCCAGAGGGATAGATTCCTGTCCCAGAGACTTCCCATACTCCGGAATAAACTACCTATCTATATCAAACAAAGCTCCTCATTAGCACTCTTCAAGAAAAATATTGATAATTGGATGGGAAATAGGAAATTCACCCTAGGGATCACTTCTGTGTTTCTGCTCGACAGTGGCACAGGAAAATAAATTTCTTCGGTGATAAAAGCCAGGGTACCTTTTTGGCTGGGCTTGTATAGGCCCCAGGGCCGATAGCCTAGTACCTACCTATGAACCTATGAACCTTTGAGCCTCGCCTAAAAAAAGGCAATATGGGGACAGCAAGAGCCTTGGCCAGTATTCAGAAGCATAGGGGCGACAGGTGCAAACCATCTGTAGTGAAGCAATGAGGCTTGTCTATCATGTCATCACAGGCAGACAGAGACTGGATCCCCTTTGAATGACACTAGAAGCTCAGCCAATTGTTGAAGTTTATCGTCTTTCTGTTATATTGCAGTATCATGTAGGTGAAGGTAAGATGCTACTCAAGGTCAGGGTCATACCAGCCTGGGCTACATGATCATAGAGCTAATATATATCTTTGTCATGTTGTCATGGTAGGTATCTCTCAGATCATTCACACTGACATGTACAAAGAACATGTCATATATGTACCTGTTCTGGAGTGATGTGCTTATGTTATGTGGTGGATCATAGCACCTGACAGACAACTGACAGTAACCTTCCCCTTGTCCAGCCGAGTGAGTGGAACATCTGTGTGGCTGAAAATGAAGTCACCTATTACTAGTGTGTTGGGTATGTTGTTTTGCCTTAGGGCCTGTTGTGAGGCACACTGCTTTGATGTAGTATGTGTTTTCTGGCATGTGCTTGGAGGTGCATGTTGCTTTCTTGTCTGCTTAGGAGGACATTCTCTCTTTTTCAGATTAATATTTGTATTCTCTGAGTATGGTAATGTGTATTTATGTGTGTGTTTTGCTGGTGCTTATATTGTAGGCCTATGTGAGACAGTTGTTGTGGTTGTATGACCCTACTCCTCCTGACTGTATTGTCCAGTATTGGGTTGACAGAGCTTGGCCACCGGTTTGACCCTGTGTGTGCCAGCATGTGGTGCATCAACCCATATATGATATGGTCATGGCCTATGCATACAATACACTCACAATACACCTAGTATGATAAGCCTGCTGAGGTTAGCAAATGTGAAAAAAATCTTTGGGCAAACTGTCAGCAAGTAATGTCTGTATTGCACCCTGTAACTCCATATTGCTTGCTGAAGTATAAAGACGTACTTAGTTTGGATTAAGAACACCGTACTTGCCAACTGTGTGTGTGTGTGTGTGTGTGTGTGTGTGTGTGTGTGTGTGTGTGTGTGTGTGTGTGTGTGTGTGTCTCTCTCTGGGGAGTGAGCAACCTTTTTGGAGACTACTCACACCCCTTAAAAGTGGTATACTCATCTTTGTCAAGTCTGATGATGTCACCATCCTAACAATATACCTGTGGAAAGGAAAAATCCTAGCAATGTATCTAGCATGTGGTTTAAATGTGTACTGTTGTAGTACCATAATGTAGATAGGTAAGAGTTCAAATCATGTACTTGCCAACTGTGTGTAAGCGTGTGTTTGTTTCCCTGGTGATGAGCAACGTTTTTGGAGACTACTCACACCCCTTAAAAGTGTTTTGTCAAGTCTGATGATGTCACCATCCTACAAATATACCTGTGGAAAGGTGAAATCCCAGTAATGTGTACAGTGCATCATGTGAATGCGTACTGCTGTAACATCGCAATGTAGTTTGATAGGAGTTTGAATCCTGCACTTGCCACATGTGTGTGTGTCTCCCTGGGGAGGAGCATCCTTTTTGGAGAATGCTCACACCCCTTAAAAGTGGTAAATTCATCTTTGACAAGTCTGATGATGTCACCATCCTACAAATATACCTGTGGAAAAGTCAAGCCCTAGTAATGTATATAGTGTGTCGTGTAAATGCATCGTGCTATAGTATGATAATGTAGTTCGGTAGGGATTTGAATCCTGCCCTTGCCAACTGTGTGCTTGTCTTCCGGGGGAGGAGCAGCCACTTTGGAGACTACTCACATGCCTTAAAAGTGGTATACTCCTCTTTGTCAAGTCTGATGATGTCACCATCCTACAAATACACCTGTGGAAAGAAGTTACGGTGATGTGTATAGTGTGTCATGTAAATGCATGCTGCTGTTGTATCATAATGTAGTTATGAAGGAGTTTGAATCTCACACTTGCTGACTGTGTGTACATGTGTTCTAGGTGTGTAACACCATTGGTCAATGTGAAGTGCATTTTGATTTTTCTAGTGTATGATATATCACAATGACAACTGTATGTGCATTACACATGTAAGGTAGCTGTGGGGCAAATCCATATATATACATGTGACCTCAATTATTTCATAGGTGGGTACTCTGCTTTCTCCATGAATGCATCTGTTATCTTTGCCAGAGCGTGTTGGCACTTTCCAGACCTTAGGTCACTTCTGTATGCTTGTGACAAGCTTAGCCACTGCAGTGATCCCTGGGCTACATCTTCTGTTTCACATCCACTTATTGGGGTTTCTATTGAAGAATATGAGTGAGAGTTTATGCTTGAGGTACATTTGAAACCTGTTCCAAAGCAAGGAAAGTCTGGCAAAGATGACTAATCATTATAGGTGTGCAACAACCTCTGTGGATATGCATACAAACCCTTTTTTGCTTATGTGCTCCACAAAGGGATTTCCAAAACCCTTTGGTAATGTGATTATCAAAGGAGAGATGACTAAACACATGGCTCTATGTATACATTAGTACCTGTTCCACATTTTGGGGGCTACAACCTATGTGGTACTCTAGGGATACTTTGTTTTCTAAAAGTGGATAACAATGCTTTCTTTGGCTTATAGCTTTACAGCAGGAGTTTGACACCACGTATCTGTCTCTGTGATACCCTTTTTAAGGATGTGTGTGTCATCTGGAGAATTAAGTATAGCCCACAGTATGCATTTTCATCAAATGTGGGCAGACATATCCCTACTGTGTTTGCTTGTACCTAAGAAAGCTATATGCCAAACAGAAGTGGTCCCAGGACTGAGTGCAGGTGAATACCACTTGTTACTGGCATAGAATAGTACATGGAGGCTGCAAATGTTACTGTGTGTCCTACATCTGTGCGTCAGTTGTCAAGCCATCATCTAACAATCATTTATGGTCAGTCTGTTGAAGTTATGTATAATACCAAAATGTAGGATGGGTATGAATTGCTGGTGAGCTATAGCTTGGCTGTGTTGACCTCCCCTCCCTCACCTATAGCCTTGTTAACTACTAGGTGTAGGAGCCATGATTTGCCCTTTAGAGAACCTAAGTCAGTATGGTGCAGTGTTTGTAGGTTCATAATGTCTCTGTTAATGAGTTCCATAATGCTGTGCTCCATAGATTTCCAGATAACATTTGTCTGGCTTATAGGGTAAGATTTTCCAGGATCTTTTGTAGTTCTACCCTTAATCAATTTATGTTAACATTTGCAGTGGGTGTGATGAGGGTGGACAGGTTTAAGTATAAGTATATTAGAGGGTCAGGCCAGGTTTGAAGGTTAGTAAACCAAGCCAGATAGATAGGATTAAGCCGGTTTGTACATGTGCTGAGGAGGGATGCAGAGTATATCATGAAATAGATGCTAATGATGAAGCCGCCAGGTAACAGGAAAAGAGGAATGCCTAAGATGAGGTTTATGGCTGTGGTGAGAGAGGACATGCAGGTGGATGGTGTGAAAGCGCAAGATGCAGAGGGCAGGAAGAAATGGAAACAGATGATCTACTGTGGTGTCCCCTAATAGGAGCATTAGAAAAGAGAAGAAGAAGACGTTGTAGCTCAACCCTTGTGGACTGTGGACACCATTACTGTGCGTCATTCCACAAGTATGTAGCCTGTATAGAGGCTGCATCTGGACAGAGTGTTTAGGTGAGTGGTGACTTCTTATGTCAGCTTGTGTATGACACAGCCAGGGACACTGTCCAGTACCATTGCCACTGTGGTTTGGACTTTGGTAAAGAGATGTTTTAACTAGAGTGTCTGTGAATCATCAGGTTTTACATTCTTCAGGTCTGGAAATGTGGCCCTTGTGTAATGACAGGGTGGTGAAATCTACATTCAAACTGTCTGACAAGGAATTGGTAATGTCAGTCAGATAAGTGTACTTTGTGACCATTTACATTAACTGTGACCCGATATGAGATTTCCCCTGTAGATTATAAACAACATTAAAGAAAGCTTTAGTGTTGTCTTTGGAATCCTTGCTATTTTGTGTATTGAGGGATTGTATTTCCCAATGATACTGGCCAGAGAGGTTATCCCTTCTTGGTATGTAACTCTTTTTTGGTACAACTTCACACATTCTATTATATATTTAGTTTATGGCAGGGGTCCATGAGACTAATGTACTTTTACTGTATAAGTGAGAATTTCTTGTGTTTGTGATAGCACTGTCTCTGCAACCCTGTAGGTGAACAGTGTGCATTACTAAAGGATTATGCAGCTGGTGCAGTGTTAACCTTAGTAATGCAAACTAATGACAGATAGCAACAACAGGATCACCCACAGCACAGTGTCAACCAGTGTCATACACACACATGCGTACTCAAGTTCCAAAATGTGTGTAGTACAATGCATACTGGCCACCATTAGACACTATGGAGTGTTAACACTGGCTAATACAGGGCATGCCACCCTGCCCATGTGTCCAATATGCATGTACATGCAGACAGTGAACCTCCACCATGTTCACAAATGGACACCTGAAAACCTGTGTTGCACGCACCCCACACTTACTGTTCACTGTATAACACATGCTGACACAACTACACACATCAGCCAAGTGGCACATGGGCAAACAAAACACAATTGGAATAAACACTGGTGAAAACAATACAACATTGCTAATTGCACCTTTAATGCATCATGCCTGCTCAGCTACACCTTCAAGGATATCATTACACTTTACTGCTGACAACATGCTACACATCCAACCATTGCTATACTTTATTAAAGTCACCCTGTGCATCAGCACCATGTTAGCCTGTTCCTGCATTAATATTACAGATGACAGGAAGTGGCACAGGTTTCATCATATGCACAGGGTGTGTTCTTGGTTTGCCAGAGGCCTACACTGAGCCATACAATCAACATGTGTGTGTGTGTGAGGGCCATGAGTACTGTTATGGGCCAATGTTGATGTCATGTGTGCGGGTATGTGTTTGCCCTAGGTTTCTGGTTTATGTGTGTGTGTCTGCATGCACACAGTTCCACCATGTGGCTGCCATATACGAGGATTTGTGATACAGCTACAGACTGTACCTGGCAGGCTTTACAGATCACCATCTCTGGCCACAGATATGGAACCTGTGCCTGGCCAGGGTGCTACAGACAGTATCAGGTACTAATCCAGATTGGGTACTATCTGAAGAGTTTGACATATGTCCACTGGATCCAGGTTCCTGCGGACTGGCCAGAGCCACGTGCATGTGGTCTGCTAGGATGGTCTATGGACAGCCCCCTCAACATTGCTGGGGCTGGTACTGGCACGACGGGAGTGGCTATGACTTACTGGATGTCCACCGCGACCTCCAGCTGCTGATGTTGCTGGCATACATCCACATCGACGTCTCAACCATCCTGCACTGTCCTGACACATGGACATGACATTGTGGAGGACATCCAATGTCTCACCCCAATGTCTATCAGTGACCTCAGTATAGTTACATATGGCATCTGCTAGGTCACGGATACTATCATTTACAGAGGTGTTATGATCCTTCTGTGCCCTTAGTCCCTGTCTGGTGTACCGCTCCATTTGTGTCTGTGCCTCCATGACAGCCTGGAACATGCATGTGGTAGAAACAGGTGTGACACGTCTTCCAGGGACATGATGACCAGCAGGGCTCTGATGAGAACCCCTGGGCATCTGCCTATGTGGTACCATTCCAGACATCTGGCTATGGCTGCTGTGTCCTGATACATGTGCCATAGATACCACACTGTCCTGGCCAGTGCCAACCATACACTGTCCCTCAGCTAATGGCAATGGTGATGATGGATGTACAGGCAGTATGACTGTGTGCATGGATGGGGTGGAGACTTGTGTACTGTCAACAGGTGGCCCAACAACAGACCCTAACAAACCTGCCTGTGCCTCAACACACCTATCCTCATCATCACTGTCTGTCTCAGTGACATCAGGTTCCCTGCTGTACAGAACCAGCCATCTTGGCACCTGTGAGAGGAAAACAGGATTCACACTTTAAGACCTGAACACGTCTTCAGACCACATGCGCACATGCACACATGTGCACAGGCACACAGGCACACATGCACACATGCACACATGGACACATACGAATATGCACACATGAGCACATGCACACATGCGCACATGTGCACATGAGCACATACACACATGCGCACATGTGCACATGAGCACATGCACACATGTGCACATGTGCACATGAGCACATGCACACATGCACACATGCACACATGCGCACATGCACACATGCACACACACAAAAATACATTTCTCCCTAAAGCAGACACACACAACACCAGCAATCTCAGAAGATACACCATAGCATGTGATGATGGGGTACAGTATCACAAGCAAAACAGTCATATCACACATGTCAGCATGCAGGACATGTGTTGCTCAGCAGCATGCAGTGCAAGTGTAGACAGTCCTTGTTACTAACAGTATACATGGCTTTGATGCTTGTGTTTTGTTATTAGGTGATGGGCCTCCCCCTGGAACACAATGCATACATGGACAAAACATTGCTGTGCAGGTATTCATAACCCTGTAATGCACTGTGCACCATAACTTACAGGTGTACATACCCTTTCTGGATGTGTATCTGTGTGTCAGATAGGTATCCAATGCTGATTACAGCCTCTGTGTCTTTAGCAAATAATTGTGGACAAATTTATAGCACATGCATGATGAGTATTCACACAAAATCATCAATGGTGCATGGATAATTGATGGAATACCATTTGACCACATACCCAATGTACGGTACTTATGGTAAGTGTAGATCATATTGTGGACATGCCAGTCTCATCCATGACATGGCATGCTTAAACACAACTGCATATTTAAACACTACACATACCCAATGTGTGTCATATGACCTAGCCACTCAATAGAATCACAAGACATATATGTGTTAGTTGTGCAAATGGTGATTGGTATGCATATTGTTTAGAGGTGCATATGTGTGCACACATGCAACATTAAGGTGTATAGCAATGAAATCTATGTGTAGTACTGTGGTTACAATAACTGGATGGGGTATAGTACGATGGGCCGTCATCAAGAAGCATCATGTGGTCACTCAAGGCTACAAATGTTTCCCAAACCAGCATAAATCATGCTGTGCTGGAACTGTACTACCTTGGCTACATTCACCATTTCACAACCAGTTGTTATGTGAGTTTGTAAGGATGCCAATAAGGAGCATTCACTGACATGAATGTGTAGTGTGTTGCAGTGTGTTTAAATGCCCCATGACAGGCCTCTACCCCTCAGGTATATTATGTGTAATGTGTGGATGAGATTTTGGATACTGAAGTGTGTCTTTACAGAGGGTTTGGGAATTCTTTATGTGTAGCATGTTAAAATGCTCTGTGTATGACATAGATTTGTATGTTATGTGCATGTTGAGTATCAGCTGTGCCTATCCAATGGTCACTACAGTCTAGCCACATTTGTTTGAGATGGTCTGGGTATTGCATATATTTGAGGCAGCTAATCACATTAGTGAGATGTCTGTGCTCTTACACCAAACATGCACAGCATGCATTATGGGTAGGTGTGTTATATGTGTACATGGCCTACACCTTAATTATGACATGCACTTTTATTTACAATAATAAATGTAAAACACACTCACCAGCAGCTGTCCGCTGCCTTGATGTCACCCCAGAGGGACCTACAAAGAGATGAGACAGTTTGTCAGTGGCCACAACTGTGGCATTGCTACTGTGTATTTGCAATATTACAGTACAACAACAGTTTACATTCACAGGGCTACAGATTATGTTCCAAATGATCAGTATTGCACAACAACAGGCTCCACATCTTTGAGCAACACATTCCACATCTCACATATGCATGATCTATCAATAGAGATAACAGTAGTCTACAGATATGCCATGTTTCCTGCTTGCTCCATGTGTGCTTGCTGGGTGGTTCCAACCTCCATCATGCTGTATGTCTGCTGCTGTTGTTGTTGGGCAGGTGCCACCAGGCTCATGAGCAGCTCCTCCACTCTGGTGAGGGGGGGTGGATATTAACACCACCTCCTGTTGCAAGCTGTTGTCTACGCACATCAGCAGCATGCTGACGGACATGTCTGAGAAGATCACTGTAGTGGTGGTATACCTGATCATATCTCCAGTTATGCAAGCCTACCTCATTTACCCTGCAGACAACATCTTGCCACATTGCAGTATGCTCCTGCTGGTCCTGGCTGGTTCATTAGAACATGAGATGGTAGTGCTGAATCATACTGCTAGTAATTATATCATCTTCAGCACTACTGTAACTGGGGTTCCTGCGATGGGCCATGATCCCTGGAAGACATAAATACAAAAATATGTCTGAGCAAGTCATATGGCACATTTAACATTATACAGTACAGATATCACTTCTTCTTCTTCTTTCGGCTTTTCCCGGTTAGGGGTCGCCACAGCGGATCACCATGTCCACACATTGATTGGCAGTGGAGTTTTACAGTGTCGAGTTGCCAGCCCGGCGCCCAACCTTCCACAGAAGGCACACACACACGCACACCTAGGGCCAATTTAGAGTGTCCAATCCACCTGCAGCATGTCTTTGGGATGCGGGAGGAAACCGGAGCACCCGGAGGAAACCCACGCGACCACAGGGAGGACATGCAGACTCCGCACAGAAGGCACCCCAGCCGAGGATTGAACCGGAGAACCTCTTGCTGTGAGGCAGCAATGCTAACCACTGCACCACCGTGGCCGCCCACAGTGCAGATATCACTGAACTGCCATAAATAGCAACCTATTAGCTAACCAAGAGTGAAACACTGTAACTGCCACTTATCACTGCTCACCCCACAACTGCTTGAAAATGCCTTGCTTACTCTCTATCTAATGAACCATGTTCTGCACAGCAGCAAAATAAAATCAATATATAAGACTATGCAAGAGTACCTGGCACACTGTATGCAACACAATGCACCACCTAGCCACAGCAGGTATACACCAAACTGATGTGTAAAAAAATATATCATCCATCACAATCAGTGTAAGGTCCAGTAAATGTATTACTATTATACCACACAACTTGATAATGGCAAACCCGTGGCCAAAATATGTGCACAATTGGGAATATAGGTTGCATACTGCGGTAGAACACTATGAATGTTCTAGATAAGCAGTTATATGTTTTACCACACATATGTCAAAGGACATGTTACAGACATACCCACACACACATCAGACATAATTACAGGACACAAAGGTATGACAACCCAGATAAGCTTTCAGTGTCTTCTATACAGTACTGTGTGTCAGTACTTACACAAACTTAATCTAGAGAAATGTAATCTGTGATGAATACAGGGACCACACAAAACAGTGGATGCAAGCAATGTGGACATACACCATACTTTGCTGTACAGGCCCAGAGCTTTAAGTAGTACTACAGTACACATAGGATTTGGATTCAACATCAGTACCAATCAATAATCATAGATGTAGTGCTTTAGCCTCCAATAACACGCCCTAGTTACAACCAAGGGACTTAATCACAATGTATGCAATAGCACTTGTTCTGCCTAGCAATAGAATACACAGCTTTTGCTAGGATCAAAGCAAGAACCCATAATACCATGACATAAACAGTTTCCCACTAAGCTATCCCACAGATACATATCTTTAATGTATTCCCAAACATATTGACCATCACAGTCAATCAACAGTACAGAAAAGCTATTGCAACAAGTAGATGCAGGTGTGTACAAGTATATATAACTATATATATATATATATATATATATATATATATATATATATATATATATATATGTAGGCACATATACATTTCACCTTTCATAGTGAGAATATCAATTATACAAAGGATGTAAGGTGTACAGTAATATAATAAAACCGCACAGTCTTGGGATAAATGCATTGAAGTTGTTGACAGCCCAGGTAGCTTTAGCAGGCCTTACTAGCTTCAACATTGCAAACTGAACAAACCACCCACAGTGTTTAACCACCACATGTCATATACTAGCACTGTATGCTGTCTTGTTTGTCACACACTAAAACCTACATATAAATATGCGCATACTAACCTTCACCATATATATATATATATATATATATATATATATATATATATATCCACCCTTCACAAACAGTTGCAATATGTCCCCTGCTCTATGCACATATACAGATGCGAATATATATGACACATATACATTCCTCCGTATGTGTGTGGCATACACACACACGGTCCACACTGTTGTAAGTCCCTGGACCTCACAGCTGAACTGTTGGGCCTTGCTGCAACACAAACAGGTGTCACATATGAACACACACTAACATTGGGGGGTATATATGGCTACAGATGCTAGATAAGCATACTAGACTGCTACAGCAGTTGCCTATGCTAAGCTACACTTTAATATGGCTATCATGCATGTGTTGTTCTGTCACACCCATGTTTATATAATGTCAGTGCTAATCTCCCCAACAGCCATTGGCCATACTACTGTACAGAACACAGATAACATGGATTAGATCTTTGACATTTAATGCTGAGCTGCACAGTTCACAGGTATGTCCCACTGCCCACAGGTACACACAGTATGTATTTATTTATTTATTTGCAGTTGGTTTACCAGGATAGTCCATTGGGCCAAGATGAACCTGTTGTCAATGGAGTCCCGGGGAGAAAAGCTCCAAAAACAAGCAAGGTTACAATAAGGTTTTAGGTTACAATTATTACAAATGTTACAGACTAGAGCAAAAAACATTACAAATAGTACAGACTAGTGAAAAACATTGCAGATGCTACAGACTAGTAAAAAAGGAACATTACAGGATAAATACTGAGAAGCCATTACATCTTAAGGAAGCTTGCACTTAAGAGGTACATTCTAATACATTCTTTGTAAATAGCTTAGTAAGTACAAAGGAAGGATGTATGAGTTAGGAGAGAATGTAAAATGGAAATTGCCAGTGTAAAGAGAGGGAGAGAAAAGTAAAATGGAAATTGCCAGTGTAAATTATGTGGGGTGGGAGCAGGAGCATTCCCACTGGGATACTAGATGTTAGTGTAGTGTTGTCCATAGCTGTAGTTAAACAGAACATCTGTGCATAAAGAAGTACTGTCACATATGAATGGTTCACATTATGTAGACTATTCTTCAATAACATCTACTACATGCCAGTAAACACATATGTGTCACATACCTTTCCTTTGTATGATTTGGTAATATTTATTTTTCTTTTTCATTTTCTCTATCTCTCTCTGTCTCTGTCTCTGTCTCTCTCTCTCTCTCTCTCTCTCTCTCTCTCTGTCAGTCTCTGCAATAGAGTGATTGAGTTTGTTGGCAGAGATTGCAGCCTGCTTTTGTAGGAATTTGCACATGAGCATGTGATGGCCTCTGCACCAATTAGTGGCCAACATTTGCTAATTGCATGCGGCCTGCTGTGTAGTAATTGCAGTAATCACTGTCATAGCAACCAAGTACTATAAATTGCTAACTCATGTAGGCGTGGCCCTTTCAGCTTTCCAAGGTGGAGATCATCCTTGTTTGCTGTGGATATCATTGTTTAAGACAGAAGGTTGGTATAGTTTTTATATCAGAAGCCAGGGGTGTAGCCGGAGATAACATTTTGTACTCAGACCTAATGTTGCTGCTTCCAGTACCCACTTGTCAGTGTAGAAATGTACTCACCCCTCAAAATGCTACCCCAAGATACATGGAAAGATGTACTTTCTTTTCAACTGTTACAATTAACTGCCATACAAAGCTAGTTATTGAGATGTATTCCTTTGGCAAAATAATTGTTTGTGAACTGCTATACTGTGAATATTCATTTACTCATTTCTAAACAGTTTGTGTTTTTTTAGTGTTGACATTAGCACAAGCAGCTCAGAAATACTGGAGACATTTCAGTACTGTGAGTATGCTTACCTACATCCTTGGTAGACCCTGCACACACAGGTATATTCTACATTTGGGTAGGGGTGCAGAAGTACAGAGAGCATAAGTACTATTATGTGGATTTTATCTTGCTGGACTTACAGGGTTGCTGTGTACATGTTAGTTTATCAAGGCAAGTAGTCTGATTGCATAATTCCCAGCTGTGGCCTATCCACATGATAGCCAGAGAATAGCCTGTTATTTTTTGTCTGTGCACCACACAGGTTTTTTCAGCAATAGAGCAATGGCATTCTTACAGCTGGTTGCTACCAATACATGTCTACATACATCTGTATTTCAGTGTTGTATTCCTACATAAGGATATGCTTCCGAAACTCCTTCCAAAGCTATTTGCACAGTGTGTAACAGCAGAAAGGCTGATATGCCTCTGTGTTTCTGCCTCTGCCAGACATCTCGAACACTCAGGTATATATTTGAACAGACTCAGGGAAAAGTCAAGAAAAAGTCAAGGACAATCAGGGACACCTTTACAATATTAGTGCCATTAAGTTGAGAGATTGAGAGAATCAGAGCATATGAATTAATACACCTTTTCTGAAGTAAAAGAAGTGTCTAACTCTTAATTATTGTCATTATTCATTAAGTGTAATTCACCACCTTTCTGGCCAAAGTTAGTAGTTTTCAGAGGGATTCAGAGGGACAGAGCTAAAATTTGTTTCAAAATCAGAGACATCCCTGAAAATTAGGGACAGTTGGGAGGTATGCCCTCTGCCCTAAACAGATATGCCAATGTTTGTCCTGCTGTGATACTGCGTGGGGTTGTAAAGCAATGGTGTAACATTATTTCCTGCTAGAAAGGCTGCTTCTCTTATCACAGTCATGTAAAGTAATCGCACAACAACTGTTGGTCAACATCCACAGAACAAGTTGTGTGGTATAGCATTCCTAATTTTCCTTTACATTCACTCATTCTGATGCATGATATATTTATTTAAGCACCAACTTGATGTATATCTACCATGGCTTAGTGATACTTCATGTTGTGTAGTGTGTGCAATGTCAGGGGTTCAAGACTCACAGAGGTGTTTTATTTTTCTCCTGAGCAGAACAAGGGCCCTCACATACAGAGTGACTAAGGCACTTTTAAGCAGTTGTAAGTGGGTTTGCGTGGGTTTGCGCATTGCTGTGCATTGCTTAGCCAAGCGCAAGTAAGTGCAAACTCGCGCAAATCCACTAACTACTGCTTAATAGTGCTTAATCCCGCTAACCCCCACGCTCATTTCTTTGAAAGAAAAGAAAAATGGGGAGATAGGAAAGTGGTAAAAATGAGGCACAAAGAGGGAAAGACAGTATGGAAAATAGCTCGGGATGTGCAGGATGCATGTAGGGAAGGTCCATAGCTGCCCATTTCTTCAAAAGCTACAGCTGTGGATATGCAATAAATTTGGAGGTAGATATGAAACCTTCAACCCCTGAGAGAGGGGTGTGGACAATAAATTATGTTGTAATGCCAATGAAATAACATTTCACGTGTCCAGTGGACATGTGTGCAAAATGGACAGCTATGTATGGGGCGTAATTTTTTTTTTGGGAGCAGATTGCCCTTTTTTCAGGTGAGAGTGGAATGTGGGGTAGAGGAAGTAGGTATAGTTGGGGAGGTAGGTTGGGGAGGTATACAGACAAGACAAACAAGATGCATACAGGGGCGGTATATGACACATGTGGTGGGTGAACACCTTTGATGGGGAGGGATGTTTGGAAATCGCAAGCCCATGAGCTCCCAGATGGAAACAGTGGGACTGAGGTCCCCACCCATGGGCAGTCACCACTGCACCTTCATGGCCCAGAGGGTGGCTGTGCTGGGGGCTGTGTAGGTAGGTCAGGCTGACCCGGGAGTTGCGCCACTCGAGCCTCAAGCTGGTGTAGAGGTTCTGCAACAGAACATTTAATCTTTCTATGCACCACAGCCCAGACCATTCAAAGGGTGATAGGTGGCCCTCCTCCACCCATGCTTGCACAGGGTGGCCAAGGCCCATCCCCTGCAGTGCTTCCACCCAAAGGTAGCACAGGGCCAATGGAGGAGGAGGTCCCTGGCTGGGCACTGGATCTGCTGGTACCAGGTGCCATGGCCAGCTGAGGTGGGACAGGTGGGTCTGCTTGGACCAGCCTTCCCATACGAACTATGTTTTGGAGAGTTTAATAAAGATATGGGTTAGTAACAGTCAACAGCATTCCCAGTTAGTTATAACAGCATGCAGAAGTATTCCCATTAATCCAACACACCAGATTTTCAACAGTTGAAATGCAAGCATAACACATGCATATATAGAATAATAGTGGACATTACAACAGCATGCAGGTTGAATTGATGGCAACAGGCCACCAATATTGTGATATTTTAACAGGGCACATACATAGAAATAAATGCAAATATTTATAAACCAATATGACATATGTCCCAAGAAATGTTTTGAGATTAGACATACTGATTGAGGTGTGGAATTGCATTTTTTATGCACATACAGTAGGGTGGAAAAAGATAGCTCAATTAACAACTTATATATCCTTCTAGTTTTCACTACATTCCTATTAACTGCAGTTATATGTCCTTTACATGTATTATTACACTACCCAATGCCTTTATATTGTGCAACTGGATTTTGCTAGATCATTATATACATGAGCTGTATCTTACATACAAACTGTCCAAGATGCAGATGTTACTGCTACATATTTTGAGAGTTGCTCACACACACTACTGCTAAGATGGTACACTGACAGCTCTACTTTCATATAATTATTATCTAGATATGTTCAGGTGAAAGTATCAGTTATATATTAACAGCTCCCTACATTTCTGGCAGCACTCTGACATTTCTGGGGAACACAATACCAAGCTACTCATGTGCCAGATTAACTTGTACATGCTGGGCATGAACCAACAGTTGAGGGCTGTAAATATGCATAAACACTACTGGCACTCCCTTCATCCACGTTATATGGGCCTACCCAAGTGTGGGTTGACACTGTCTAATACAATAGTACTATTTGTATAATGCAACAGTACAACGACATATCAAAGAAAAGGACACAGACACACTCCAGGAATTATGCATTTATTAAAGGATTATTACACCTTTATTTATTAGGTTATAACACTTTTTGAAGGCTCTCTCATTTATTTTATATAACAGTATATGCAGAATAATTACTAACCTGCCTGATGATGCAGCCTTTGCAGCCTATCTTCATGGGCTTGCTGATTCATAACCTGGACACCTACAGCTGTGAAGTAAATGCAGTAATATTGCGACATACCTATCCATAGTATAGACAAGCATAGCAATTCTTAACTACTTAATACAATGGCTACTTACTCAGTACTGGGGTATTAGGCATCGCACGGGATTCCTAGATCCATTGGTCCAGTTGATCCTCCCTACATCGCTTCAGGTCAGAATAATGGTGCCTGACCTGCTCACCAGTCCGAGGAACACCAGTGGCACTGGTGAGATCTCGAGCAAGACTGTTTCAAGCCTCCGTTTTATATTGGGTACCCTGGGAGTGGCCCAGCAGGAGTCTTTCCTCATGAATGTGGACAAGGAGCCAAACCATTACTTTGGACTCCTCAATGCCCCAGCGTTGCACTCTAAATCAAGTGCCTTCTCCAACACTGGCCATGCTGACTGCAGAAGAAAGCTACAATCAGTTATAGCAAGTATTCCCACCTGTGGAGCTTAAATATGCCTCATTTCCCTCACTTATTTGTGATTGGCCAGTTTTGAAAAAACTCAGCTGTAGGTGCACCTGCCTAGCTGATGTTGGCAATGTTTAAAATTCCTTTGATAGATATGTGTCTGATGAAAGTGCATGTTTATGAAATGCTGTCATGGCTTAGTGGTTAAGTGCTGTGACTATAGTGCCCAGTATCCTGAGTTCGATCCATGTCACTGCTTTCTATTTCCCTACTGGACAGACCTGATTGGTTAAGTTACAGTAAAGGAGGTTAGGCCGTGTTTAACCAACTTTGCTCAACTTTGCCTGACTTTGCCCAGCGTTTCTCAACATTGCCCAACATTGCACTGTTTAGCACGGTGTGCAGCTACGCGCAAATATGTTGTGATTGTGCTGGTTAGTGCGGTGCGCAGCTACGCTCAAAGACATTGCGCTGGTTAACGTGGTGCACAGCTATAAGCAATTGGATTTAAATATGCTCAGTACTGGTAAAATGTGCTTAGCAGTACTTTATATTGCTTAAAATAGGGTAGTCATGTCTCAGAATGCATAACCATTTCACCTTTATTTATATATATATATATATATATATATATATATATATATATATATATATATATATAAAATTTGTTAGCTACTTCATTTAACTTTTCAATGCTTTTTAAAAAAACTTATATATAAAAAATGTCAGGAAATATTTCTGTATACAGATTTCCAACAGAAAATGGAATGTGCAGTAGTGGGACTCTAACTGCGAATGCCTCTTCTTTGTGCGAAGGCTCTAACCACTGCACTATCACTATTTTGCTTAATTTGCATATATTTTTCTTATTATCCTCTTCTGGTGTCTAAGCTGCTAACTGTAGCTAAGCAATGGGCAAACCCATGCAAACACATGCAAATACGGGCAGCTATATAGGATGAAATAAAAAAATAAAAAAATCTTTCTATTTTTAATTTTGTCAGTTGTTTAACATATGGGGGAGTGTAGTGTTACATTGTGCACATGTGAGCGGACCCACTCATGTAACTTGACATTGTGGCATTTCTTCATTGCAGGGGCGTGGATTTCTGGACTGCTCGGCAGTCCGACACGCCCCCCTACACTCGTTCACACTCCGTGTAAGCTTTAGAGTTGAGGCAGCGTGCCTCATTAATATGCATGGCGTGCTGCCGTCATACTCTTAGACTGGCGGTTCCGTGTAAGACTAATCTAGTCTTACATGGAAGATTAGTAAATCCTGGGGACTGTGTTTACTGTGACTTACAAAATTCAGTTTAAGACCTAGAACCTAAAGAATACTGCCACTATAAAAATAGTTTGTACTGAAGAGTTTCCCATTTGTACTTCTTTTATAACCCACATGGTTCCAGAAATATGAAAATTTGTTTGAAATGTGAGGGCATAATTTGATTCTGTCAAAAAGCTTAGGCTCTGCCCACTGAAAGTTACAGTGCAAACTTCCTTAGCTCCGTTGGAGTGAATGAGTTAATATGGATATGCAGTCTATTGCACCAAGAACACGAGGGAAGTCTGTAATGTTATAGAAATGGTGCATCACAGTTTAACGCCTCATGGCTGTAGATGGAAAGTGTATGTTTTTATTTACCTTCTGCACATTACTGTCAGGAACTGTGTGAAAATATGACTGGCAGCTGTCCATGACACTCCTACAGCATCTGCTCTGTGTCATTGGAATGTCCTGGATGCCAGTCCATTTAGACTGAGAAAGACTTTTGTTTAAATAGTTATGGGTTTGCCTTGCAATGTCTGCACAGACATGTGTGGGGCACACATAGCACACAGCCTGCATCAGTGCTTGATTTTTGTGGAAAGGAGTGTCTGTCTAAGTGGTACCTGCCAATGATTTCTTGATCTGAGTGTTGACTTAGTTGCAACCTGGCTGTCTATCTAGCTGGCAGCCTTTTCAGATGCACAGCCAGATCATCCCCCATGGCTTGTAGTACTGCAGCCTGTTGCAGTTCATGCACTGCAGGTAACTTTTTTTTTTTTGGTATTGCTACAGAATCCTTTGGATTCCATTGAATAGCTTACTTTTCTTGCATTGCAATATAGCATTCACCAAGGATTTCAGAAACAGAGCTGCTTTTCAATTTGTTGTGTTGGGAGTGTACAATGTGTTTTGGAATCCAGCAGGTATGCATGAAATCTATAATTATCCTACAATGAATAAATAAGTACTCAGACTGCTTGTAGCTTACCTTCTGAAATTGCATGCATAGCTAGTATGCTGAAGTCTTTCTTCAATGTGTTACGCTGTCCACAACTAGTTTTTAGAATCCACCCCGTACTGTATTGATTTTTGTTGCATTAGATTTTTGTTGTATTAAATTTTTTTTGTGTTATTGATGAAGAAATTTTAAGAAAGACTTAAGCAGGATAAATATAAGGTTGCAAGTAATATGTGTAAATAAATAAAGCTACTCATAGTCTGTTTTCATAAGCGCTGTGGTATCTTTTATACACATCTCTAATACCACCAACTCAGGCAGATGGGACATCAGTTTAAAGTCTCATCCAAAGGGCAGCACACTCATTTGTGCAGCACCCTCCTAATGCTACACTAAAATGTCATTACTGGCAAATGAATGCAAGTGCCTGGTGTGAGAATGGAACCCACAGTGAGCTACTGTTAGTAGTTTTGCTTAATTTCACGCAAACTGCTTAACTGTGATGGATACCAGATATTTATCTATATCTCCTAGGCATATACATCTGAGAAGAACATTTTTTGGAATATTTCCTTTTGTCTGTGGTATGAGGATCTTGCAGTTTGTATATATAAATTCAGAGGCTGTGAGAGATTTGTTCCCCCTGCAAGAAAGAAGTTTAAAGAGATGAGTGATGTTTGAAATTCACTCTTCTGCATTTCTGTTTTTTTTTTTTTTTTTTTGCCATGCCAGCACTTACAGTTTCAAGTGCTGACATTTCAATATGGAGCCCATTTTTTCATTTTATCTAATAATGCTAGAACTAAAGTTTCTTATGTAGTATGCATGCCTGCAGTTGCTGCAGGAATTGAAGAATACCATCTTTCTCAAACCAATGAGATTTGATAGTAAATGCTGAAAAATACTTAATGAAATCTCAGCAATGCAGTTCATCCCCAGCCAGAGAAGCATACAATATCTCCTTGGGGAAAAACACCTCCTTCCATCCAGTACAAGTCTGCTAACTGACACCATAACATGCTATATGCAGGACATAAGGAGCTACCTGGAATATGCATAAAAACATAAATGTTTAAAGGGTAAACACATTCTAAGAGACACAATCCTTTCCAACTAAATCAAGCACTGACTATGGCAAATATGCAACCAGACATCAAGCTTTTCAAAGAGAATGATGCCCAAAGCCCAGCATACCAAATGGTAGGGGAGGTCCGGTACACCAAGTAAATCCAAATGAAAACCCTGATAGCTGTAACCTATCTGCCTCCATGTTTAATGAAAAATAACTTAGCCTTATTAATGTTCACTTTCAATCCTGAGATAGAAGCAAAGTAGTACTTCTGTAAGACTCTTGAGTTTTGCTCTGGGATAATAGTATAAAAAACTATTGTCTCCAAGTAACTGGCATTTAACTTGGGTGTCCATTCATACACCTTCACCCAACAACAGTCCCAATTGAACCATCCTCACCAATGGCTCCATAGCCAGAATAAAGCATGATGGAGAGAGATGGCATCCTTAACTGGTAACTTTTCCTAACTTAAAATGGACTGATAACTGCCTATTAGTTTGGACTGAGGTTATTACTCCATGACATAGGGCCATAACAGCCTGAATAAATGCCTCAAGGAAACCATCCACTTTACAAATTTCTAGACATAGGCCAAGCAGAATGAGCCAAAAGCGTTCATAAAATCTGCAAAAAATGCCACTTCCGTGCTTACCTCTGTGTACTACACCTGCATCAAAGTGACTAGTATCCTTGGGTTATCTGCACTGTACCTCCCTGGGAATTAAACTGGAAAAAATAGACTATCCCCGGGATTCATGAAGCTCAGCGCAAGGCCGGCGGTAGGCTTGCACCGACAGTGTGGCGTAAAGATGTCGCAGTAGTGCCAAATGCATATTAATGAAGGCGCGCTGCTGCCACAGCTACATGCATAGGAAAGGAGCACGAGTGCATAGGGCGTGTTGAAGTACCGCACGGAGGCGTGGAAATGCCAACTGTCGATGTGCAACCTAAAATGCTTGCATATTTCAACTTGCAAGATAGTAATCACATCTGTCATTGTCCGTGGATACTGAAACGTATGGAAAGCATGCAAGATAGTTCCTGCAAACACAAAATGAAGAAGCAAACACGAATGCACGGTAGGGAATAACGGGTCCCTATCCCGCGAACAAATGACATGGAAAACCGTGTGCCCATAGTCCAATGCAGTGTAGATAGCTATACCAAGTGGATGTGAAATGCATTATATGTTAGAGCGCCGCCAGTAGGTACGTCCAGCCCAATGGTTAGGGTCACCAGCTGACCCATAATGTGAGGGAGGGTACACAGCTGGGCAGTTGTGTCCATAACAAAATACATGATAAATCTACATATCTAGTGACCGTATGACCGAATCATATCCCACAAGGCATGTAATAGTCACATACAAAAGGTATGTCCGTATTTCACATACCAAATGTGACAGGAAATAGAATAAGCATGTAAACGAAACAGAAGGAGCATATAAACTGCCACAACAATAAGGCAACATATAAGCTGAAAGGAACAGTATTATCCATACCGTTGACTGTGGGTACATGTTCTCCAGTAGATTTGGATATGTGTCTGGAATATATCCCATCCTGGACATAGGAAAAGGTGGCATACTACCAATAATTAGAACAGTCTGCCAAAATCCGCACATCAGCGGTACAAGCTGAACTTGTCAGGATGTGTCACAGTTGAACGGGTATTACTCGGGTATACCAACCATGTAATGAAAGTTAAGTATGGGCGTGTACCTATGTGCATGAGGTATAGCATGTGGAAAGCAAACATGGCAGGGTAGTCCACACAACCATACAGGTACCTGACATATGTAGGGTATGCAATGTGTTACTCTGGCCATGTCATGGGCCAACAACCAAAGCAGTGATGCATGGGGTGTCAAGAATATGTGTGTGGGGGGATGGGTAATGGTACAATTCTCCAAGTCGATACTGTGTCGTATGCAGAATAAGTGAACCGGAGGTGTATGAGGGAGCAGTGGGTGAAGCAGAAAGAAACACAAAAACATGTCTAAACATCTGCAATACAACCAGACAGGCCATACTATAGAACACAATCCCACAAACATATGAATATTAAAATGTGCGATACAAATGTATAGACATGTCACCGGCACATACCCACAGATTGGTCCTGATGGAACTGGTCATATCAAATGCAACACACCTGGATGCATAATGGACTACCCAGCATCCCCTCCACATCACACAACCCGCTCCCATACCTGAACGTCCACCAAATCCAGCCATACTTGGCCTACTGGTTTGGTGCAGCCACATCTACACATAGTGACCACTATGCATATGTAGTAGGTAGTGTCACCCTAGGCAGTTTCAGGACTGCAAACTATGTATCCCTTGCATGTAAAACCCCCAGCAAATTTTCATAACGCCAGAAGACTGTTCGGTATTTGTCTTGTTTCGGTCTTGTTCAATTTTTGGGATATCCCTCATGGGATAAGTAACCTGTGTAAACATTAGAATGGAAGACGCGAAGTCCAGTCCTGTAGATATCTGGAGACAAGTTTGAATGTGCAGTAGAGGTGCACGACACTGTCCAGCCCTAGATGGTCATGCAGAACCTACTACCCAGGATCAAACACCTGCCCATGACGCATGTGTCCCGACACGAATAAGCGAGAGAATATATTGCACAAATTTGCATAGTGGCACATGGTATAAGGGTGATGAAGGCACTGACGTAAACAGGATACCCCTGATCCACTGTGTGAGGGACAATTAATGTGTGTGTAGGTGTGACCTGACCAACAATGATACAATGCCAAATGTCCTGTGATCGTAGGAAATAACTATGTACCATACTGCATGTAACAGTTGCCTAAAGTGGTCACATCAGGATAGAATAAACGTAATTCATACAAGAAAAAGGGAAACAACAAAAGTGCCAAAGTTATAAGGCTCACAGCTAGGAAACAAATGAATGTTCTAAACCTACACTGACCGTGGCTATGTGTTGGCCCAAACAATCTGGTGTCTGCAGTAGGGTTACCATCTGTCCCACTTTGCGAGGGACAGTCCCTCTTTGGACAGTTGTGTCCTGACAAAATACATTACAAATGGCAAATGTCCTGGGATTGTAGGACATAATTATGTCCCATATGTTATGTAATAGTTGCAGAAAATAATTATTGCAGTATCTACAATACCTAAATGTTACAAGAAACAGAATAAGCAACTAAACCGCTACAACAATAGGCTTTTATGTAGGCAAATAAGTAAAGTTCTATCTGTTTCACTGACCGTGGGTATGTGTTGGCTTGTAAAATCTGATGTGTGTTCCGAAAATGTCCCATCTTGGCCATTTGAAAAGGTGCCAACCCTAGTCCCCAGAATACATCCCAACCTGTACATATGACAATGTCAACAATACCAATGGTAAGAGCATTCGCACAATAACTGGCCAGACCCTTCAACACTCACAAAGCCAGTGACCTTTGGGGGAAAGGTGTTGAATGAGAATGACTACTTACAACAATGAAGAGTAATAGAAGCATTTAACTGCATAAAATTAGTAGCATTATGAATCTGTCAACACATTCTAAGTTAATAGTACTAATATGGTAGAAGTGTCCATGATTGTCCCTGAGTTGTCATAGCCTTGTCCCTGTCACTGTAGAAATGAGTCCCAGAGTATCAGAGAGGTCCGTACACAGAAGTACACCAACCGTCACAACTGTTATTGCATACCTGTAGTGAATGTATGTCCAGAATAATATTCATTGTATCTATAAATGAATGAAATAGTCAAATGGGAAGGGAAACACGTGGAAACCACCCCCCAACCTGCATTATGTAGTGGAACCACTCCCCACCCTAAATTATGTAGCGCCGACCCAATAATGTGGTCAGAGGTGCCCAAACACCTGCGTCTGTAAACACAGGTAAAATGTTAAACTCTAGACTAACTCTGTCCATGTGCTACATCAGATCTTTGAACAGCACCAGGGCAGTTCTAGTCACCAATCGGCCGAGCCTAAACCCAGACCAGCACATGAACACCCTGACAATCAAACACACGTATGTGCGAGGACTATAAGCGTAGGAGTTATGAATATCCTTGGAGTGAGTAGACTTGCAGCTCAGGTCCAGAGCAGTAGGAAACAGGGAATGTCCTAATTGTAGTACTGTGGTTTTCCCAGCAGGAGAATAGATGCCTGCTGTGTAAGGGAAGCGGTGATGCATATGTCAGAGTAGCTATGAAACATGGGTATACATATAAATGAGCGAGAACACCAATAGTGTAGTGGTTAAAGCATCCGCCCAACGTAAAGGCATTCCCAGTTCAAGTACGACTATAGCACATATTAATAGTGTAATGAATGCCTCTGTGCTGTAAAGCCAACATTTATACATGTAAAGGTGACTGCGTTCGCATGGGTCCATTAACTGGATTCCATCAAAGTGGTACTGTCATAAGGAATGAAGCACATATAATCCCAAAGACATGCCTGTAAACATATGTAACTCAGAACCTGTGATATCAGGTGTATAATGGCTGTTATGCGTGGAAACTCAACACGGGTGTGCAGGAGAAACTATGGATATGCGAGTATGGACACAGGAGTGATAGGGTATGTTGTGCCGGGTGCAATGGAGCAGCCCGTGTAGGTCAGCTAGTATATAGGTGCGATTCCCAGATAGAGCGTCGTTTGCGTGGAGACATGCGTGAATGGGCATATCGTTGTCGGATGTTGTGCATCAGGTCTGGTAGCCCAGCACGTAAAACCTATATGCCACCCATGAGCAGAATGGAGTTCTGCTATGACAACCCCAAACCGGGAAAAGCAGAAAGACACAACTACATGAAGACAACAATTTGTTGACGTACAGTCACAGTAACACAAACACACATCCTATCAACAGTAATAATATGAATGTGCACAGAAACAAACAGAGTAGCAGGAAAAATAGGCTGCGCATATGAGTAATAGGTTGAATGACACTATAAGATCCCAGTTAGCAGCGGCACCCCAGACATGAAAAAACGTGCGACATCTGTCTGCTGCATAATGTGCAATATACTGAGCACAAGTTCTCCTGAGTGAAGTGTCAGTGTCAGAATGACTAAGGCAATAGTATGCTGTTGAAGCAGAGATAAAACCAATACGCATGTGTAAGTGTCCATGTCCGGGAAATGTATAGGTTAACGGACACACAGATGTATATATAGATAAAAACGTATATATACATATATCTATATTAATTTACATACACACATATATCCATACGGATATATATATATATATATATATATATATATATATATATATATATATATATATATATATATATACACACACACACACACACACACACAAGGATATACTATGGATATATATATATATATAGATATATATACACAAACAACAGGTAGTGATACATACACATACACACAAAACAAAATATATATGTCAGTGTAGATATACAAATGTACATAAATAGGTTACTTCACAGCAATTAGGGGTAACATATTTAAAGCCCGGGCATATGTGACTGGGAGGTCCAATAAAGAAACGTTGTACCCCCCACATTGCCCAGCTAGGCCGGACAGACATACAGACAGGCAATACAGATAAATACACTGCCGCTGTCCAAAACACCAGTAGGAATGGACCAGTGGGAGAGTTCTGCAAGGTCTACACTTTAAACATGGATAGCGGTGTCCCTTGCAGGACCCCAAAAATTCAGGGTACGTGTGAATCTGCTGACATTAATATGAGCACGATGTAGGTGTACATGGAACAGTAGGTTGTGCAAGTGTGATAATACATGGGTTGACAAAACATACGACATGTGTCCCGAGACGGGGAGATTGGGCAATGTGTAAGGGTGTGCTCATACCCCAGCTGCGCTCGCAGTAAGTATTTGTCACGACTGCTGTAGAGAGGTGCCAAGTAGGTGGACCATGGGTATGCATTAATGGGCTTAAGTGTGCAGGTGCTGGTTGGCAGAGATGTAGTAGGCCCACCCAGTGGAAGTCATTAATATTCCTATGTGGGCATAGCATACGCCTACACCTCCCAAACCTGAAGAGCACATCTACCAGATAGTTTGTAAACCATCGGGGGAATACACAGAGACCTACACAGTGCCGTGCACCCGATTAGCATGGACATCCATAGTTATGTATCAGAATGTAACAAATCCCAACTAAACACTGCCAGAACTAGAGATATTAGGTGAACAGGTGTCAGAATACAGGTAATGACAGATGACAACATGTATGAGTCATAAGCGGCATGTACCTCAACAAACGTGAATGAATACATATGCTCTGTGACTGTGAATGTGTCTGGTTAATAGAACCAATAATCTAAATGTGTCCCACAGGGTGTTATGCATTGTTCCTGATACAGTGTTCATTCACACCCATTGGTATGTGAGTTCTGCTACTGACGGAAAGTGCATAAGTTGCTCACCACCTCAGGTAGATGATAGCATAATAGAAGAGGTTCAACACCTGTACGCCTGCAAGGGACACACCCATCTGGGCAGCTGTGTCCTGCAAAATGACAGTTATGGCACATGGCCTGTTAGTTCAGGAATGGAGGCTATATAGTGTATATAGTGGTGTCAGACATCAATTTGTTGTATCAGTAACAGCTACATGTAATAGGAAACAGTATTATCAATTATAGTGCTACATGAATAACCTTAATGTATGCAAACTGTGGAAGTCGTCCGTTTACTACTGGCTGTGGGTATGTGTTGCCTTGACACATGTGATAGCTCTACATATAGGGTCTATAGGGCCGCCACCAGTCTGAATGGCCAAAGTGGAACCTGCTCTGTAGAACTGTCAGATGTACAAGGGCAGAACATACCTACAGCTATGCATAGTACAGAAATATACATATCGGAACAAATCAAAGCGTAGTCTAGCAGCAGTATAGTTGCTTATGCTACTACATATGATATATCGATGTGTCAGGTATACAAGACCTGTAACAAGCAACCAGTACAGACACCTACAACATGAGAAGGTCCCCTAATCAGGACAGTTGCAATGGCTAGAGTATTGTCCATACCACTCAACTGTCCCTGAATGTCAGGTACATCCCTGAGTTTGACTGAAAGTCTAACTGTGTCCTTCTTAATCCCTCCTAAAATTAGTGACTGTTGAAGGAAAGGTGGTGAATTACACTTACTGACTAATGACAATAACTAAGATTTATAAACAACTGTTACTTCAGAATATGTGTATTAAGTCATATGCTCTGATTCTGTCAATGTGTCAAGTTAATAGCACTACTTTTGTAAAAGTGTCCCTGATTTTTCTTGACTTGTCCCTGATTCTGCAGAAATGTGTCCCAGATTGGTGGAGAGTTCTGGTATTGTCACATGAGATATGTGTGATGAGGGACTGTCCCATGCAAAGTGGGAAAGGTGTCACTCCTACAGTCTCCCGTCGTGCAATCTGAAAGGTGGTCAATGTGCAGTAGGTATGCAGTAGCATGACTCAGCAGACAGCTGCGTTAACAAACTCAAGTCACATGTCAGCATTTCAGAGTATCGGTTCCCATGTATCAGGCAGATGGGAGCAGATCGTATGAGGAACACACATATAATATGATTACATCACTGGACAAGCCACCGAGTCCGTACAGTCTAACGCCTGCCGTCGCAAAATGGTTACACATACCCGATACTGTAATCATGTAGTCCGATGTAATACGCATCACAAAGGATCGCACACACCCAGCGTGAGTGACAAATGTAAGCGGAAATGTCGGAGAGCGAGCGGCTGTAAGCGTATTTGTCTACCAGTATGCCAATAGTGCAATGTCAAAGAAATGTGGAGTCTAAACGTGTATAAGGTGCTGTGACCAGATGTCAGCAGTGCTTAACACTGTGCAAACTGATGCACAACAGCTCCCACCTGCTGGACTGGGCCTTACCCGGTCTGTATCCAAAGGTGTTGGCCTGTCCACAAACAAAGAACCGCCCTATACACGTGATGGTAGAAGTACCCTGTGCACATAGCTCATGTGAATTAACAATAGACCATGGCATATGTACAGACAATAGACCACACACACACCATACAGCGCAGACATCCAACAGTATAGCAATGTACTGGCAGATATGTCCGGACCACTGGTGTATGCATGCCTGGCTGTCCTGTGTTTCAGTGTGTGAGCATGCCCAGTATGACTGTTACGCATGTTGTTGACCGACAATACCGTCATACCGTCATGTGTGTGAGCATGCAAAGTATGGTCAACTGTATTGCATGTGTCACATGTCCAGATAGTTAGTACTCTGTTGCTGACCCCCCTGTTCTACACAGAAAGGAGTCATGCTGTGTCTGCAGGGTAGCTAATGGTCATGTGGCATTGATGGTTGCTACATGTCTGCATAGCGTGGGGGGACATGCAACCACAAACACAGTCCTACACAGCACCGTGGGTGGTGCACATGACTCTCACATGTGTAGATGTGACGGGGGCACAGCCAAACAGTTGTACACATCTGCTGCTACTGTACTGGTATGCCGGGTACTCCATGTCAGTGTGTGGACCTACCTAAATTGCTGGTTGGAGGGACACCAGGGTACGTCAGTTCCCAGCTTTAATTACCAGCACAGTGGTGTTGGATGTCCTAGCTTAAACAACCACATCAAACTGCCTTGCCTGCTGTCATCTGTGTGTGTCATAGGGGGTTGGGGTCAGTCATTGGGCATATCCGTAGGCCATCGTATATCATTTGTCTGTATTGGTCCACATCTGTCCAGCTGCATGGAAAATGTGTGGTCAGCCCATAATCTGCAGTGGGTTAGGACACTCTGTGTACTACAGGCTACCATTGTGACCCCCGTATGTGCTACAGAGGTCATGGTGCCACTATGGATGTGTACTGTCTGATGCCCTAACATTTGGCCACCACAGTCACTTGTATGCTCACATACATACCATAGCAGTGGGTAACTACACATTCTAATACAACTGCCACTTGTTAGGTCAATAGACATACCCTGGGTGTGTTCCAGACTTGAGGAGGGTGCTGGAGTGCTGCCTATGTCGGATGCACACAGTGCACCTCCTATACATGGCCGAGCACAGGTACTGTCATGTTTGGCATCCATTGTACTGTGTGTGGGTCAGAGAGGGGAAATCAGTGGGTACCTACTGTGTCAGTGCATATGCCTTGTGTTGCCTCTTTGCCAAGGGCAGGTCATACTGTGCACGGGCTTTCGCCGACTGTGCCCTACTCAGGTAGTTCCATCACCAAGTCACACTGTGCCTGTACAGGCCTTGGCAGTGGTGTTGGGCTGTGAGACCCTGCCCCATGCTGCTCCTGCTGCAAATGTTACTGCAGAATACTGCAGAGCTCCAACGGATGTGTCCAGATACCAGAACTGTGAACCGAGCATCCCAAACACATGCACAAGTATATGTCTTGCCTGTGCATCCACCTCAGTATGGTGTGAGTGTTCAGGTGTGTGTGCATTGCTGATGGGTGTCATCAGCCACTACACCAGTGTTTACCTAACATCCCCCATTAGGAGACTGTAGGGGATGTCCATATAGGCATTGGTGTGCTACAGCTGTGTCAGAAGCCATATATCGGACACATCATAGCTTCCAGGGCAGACAGCACACACATTCAATCTCATGCCCTGGCCATTGCATATGGCCTAGCTGTTGGATGGTATGCCCCTGCAGTGACTGACTGTAGGCCCTACCCTGCTTCCCAGGTGGTGCTATGTGTGCAGGCTATAGCACCCAGTACCCCAGGGTAGTCATCCATGTGGTTGAACAGATGCATATTGCTGGTCCACTAATCACATGTGTTGAGGACATGTATGTGCTCACTAGCATGTGTTGACATGGCATCTGTGAACTGGTGCAATACTCTGGATGCAGATGCCTGTGAGATACCCATGACATCCCCAATTGTGCTGTGTGAGGTACCTGTGGCTAGTACACCTAGGCCAACACATCCCATGGTATCCACTGTGATGCATTTCCCTCGGCCTGGTTGATGTGTCAGGCACAGGTCAACAAGCTGCTGTAGGAGGTCTCTGTCCACCCAATAGTGCTCCAACATCCCCAGCCCATGTAGCCCCTGGTAAGTCACCCTCGGTCTATAAAGTCTTATGTCACCCCAGTAAGGGTTGTTCCACAGCATACACATCCTCACTGCCCCAGCCTCCTGCACATGTTGGTATATGTTGCCTGCTGCAGCCCGTGTCATTTGGTTGGACTGTGTCGTGAAATGTCCCTGCAGGTATACACCAGTGGTGTAGAGTGTGGACGAAACCTGTGTGTATGCTGCTTGCTCGCATTAGCATACTGTTCATGTGCGGGCTGGCCATGTCATCTGCTGATTGTCCTGTTCAACACCTGTTTGTGCAGCCTGTACACCCTGACTACCCCACCACTGCTGTCATCCCTCCCAATGTCACCAGGCAGGTATAGACACACCCCTAGCTTAGGTGTGCTAAGGCAGGAGCACTCCCGAGGCACAGTTCTGCAATGTATGCACAGTATGCCTGACCCCCCTCCCATGCTGTCAACTATATTCGAGACCTGCACCCGGCTGACAACATACATACACTCCAGGGACCAGCAGCACACCCTGGTTATAAATGTGATACACCATAGTCAACCTCATCTGCATAGTATAGTCTTCTAATGAATAGTTATATGACCCATACCGAACCTCCAAATTATTAACCACTGCTCAGTGTCGCTCAGATCCATACACAACTGGCAACAGGTGCCTTACCATAACCATATTCGATGTCCCATGGTCTTCCCATCAACAAAATAACCGGTGTCTACATGACTACAACCCGTGGCCCTGCACATTACAGACGATGTGCTTTACCACCATGCCATGGCAGATATACATAGATCCCAGGTTATCACGTACAGATCATCCGGCACAAACATTCAATAGTGCTGATGTCCCCAGACATATGTTCACATCTATGTCCACCTCTACATCTTCATATATCATATATATTATTTGTTTACATATATACATGGATATATATATATATATATATATATATATATATATATATATATATATATATATATATATATACATACACACATATACATGTACACACATATGTAGATATGGCATTTATATCACAACAGCAGACCACATGACAGCAATGCATTAGACAGGAATGAAGAGGAAACTACATGTGCCACCTGCATCATGTAGTGTTGTTACTATCAAGGCACGTGTGTTATGTTGCATCACATGGGTCGGACCGCATCAAGGGTAAGAGTAGGGCTGCTGACAGTTATTCACCAGACCTATTGGTGAATGTATGTGTTGACAACCCAGTGTCTTGGCAGAATATGCGGGCTGCTGACACTATATAGGTCAGTAACAAAACAAACTGAACACAGCCCACAGCTAGCCACCCACAGATACCAACACATACGGTATAACTGCCAAACACACACACCTGCCACACCTTGGAATCAAGCACCTACCTGTCTAGTCTACCACACTATAGCATTATGCAGTAACAGAACGGGCTACCGAGTTCCGGCATCACCGCACTCCCACAGGCATACATCTAGGCGGCTGACATCATCCGCAAAAGCAAAGGCAGCAATAGGGAATGTATGTGGAGTGAGCCGTCTAAAAGCGTTACAGTATCCTTTAGTAGCTCGAAACACACACACACACACAAACACACACACACACACACACACACACACACACTTGGCAGTGCTGGGAGTCAAACATACACCTAATTACCTTAGCACACTACAGAATTACGCAGTTACAGAAAGTGATATCGAGATTAGTGGAGCACAGCACTTCCAGAGGCATACTTCTAGGTGGATGACATCATCCGCAAAGGCAAAGACGTCGATAGAGAATGTATGTGGAGTGAGCCGTCTAAAAGTATTACTTTGCTCCCAGGCAGCTGGAAACACACACACACACACACACACACACACACTTGGCAGGGCTGGGAGTCGAACATACACCTAACTACCTTATCACACTACAGCATTACGCAGTTACAGAACACGCTACAGAGATTACTGGAACACAACACTCCCAGAGGCATACTTCTAGGTGGATGACAACATCTGCAAAGGCAAGGACGCCAATAGGGAATGTATAGAAAGTGAGCAGTCTAAAAGCATATTACTGTTCCAAGGTAGACGTAGATAAGCACACGGCAGTGGTGTGAGTGGGACAACTGCCTATCTATGGAGCACTATTACAACACTACATAGATACGGGATGCACCAAAGACAGTACACCCTTCAAGACAGTCAACCAGTGTGTTCAATGTAGGCATCCATTCTGACGTGGAAAATGGACATCTGTTGCCTGGATGACCACCATCGCTATACAGGATGTCAATGGCCATACCCATACACAGAGGCATATCACCAACATAAGGTGTCACTGGGCATGCTCAGACACTTAGTATCACACGTTCATTTGGAATGTACTGTGTGTCCATCTACACAACGGCGTACTGGGCATGCTCACACACTTAGCAGTTGCAAAGGGCTGTCTTGCATGCACACGGATTCTAAACATGGAAGGGCACAGCTTGGAATGTACTGTGTGCCCATCTACACAACGGAGTACTGGGCATGCTCACACACTTAGCAGTAGCAAAGGGCTGTCTTGCATGCACACGGATTCTAAACAGAGAGGGGCACAGTATGGTGTTATTGTCCCCACGTACATGAAGGCCTCTCACATGTACTGACCAGTACACACTCAGGAGCCATCACAGATGTCTCAGGTGCAGATCACAGAGGTAAATGCCGCAGTCTACTATTTAGCCCTCAGACATCACCATGTCAATGGACCAGTAACACACAGCCATACATTACCACAACACCGTGTGACTCATGACCAGAGGACTGTACATAGGTCTACAGCAACTGTGCAGACTACACATTTACTCACAGTTTGGATATGACATACATGTAATTGCAGTGGATATGTGCATGGACCACACACACACACACACAACACATATGTAAATAGCATAGCTTTTGCTGTCCTCGGTGCAGACAAGTGGCTACAGCAATCACACGCATGCAAATGGAAGGTAGGTCCATGGCTGTTGAATGCTAACAGTACATGAGGTAGCAATGTTGACTGAGGACACATTCCCTCTGTACTAGTTACCCATGACACCCATCATATCATACACCAGTCCATGTGTTATGTATGTCATCACACATGTCCACCAATTGCAATGCATACAAACATGGCTACATGACAGGCATGTAGGACCAACACACATGTACATTTAGTGGTGTGCATGCAGCTACCATGCATGTGCAGTAGCTGATGTATGTAACTCAGCTGTTCCTAACTACAACATGCAGTTGCAATGCAGCCCCATCATTGACACCTGTATATGGTGAAATACTGACAGTATGGTAGGATGTACATCAGGTATGGATGGATGTGTGTACATAAAGTGGTGATCCACCTTTGCAGATGGATGTTTGCTGGGGACAGCTCACAGATGTGTCACACGTCATCCTACCATTACATAAAACCTACACAGTGGTCAGGTGTTACTGACTTAAGCTCACTTGACACCTGTAACACTTACATCCTTCCGTGTGCATATAGCAGCACAATTGCTGGAGGTAGCATTGGTACACATAATGCGGCCAATACTGCTGAATGTCTGTCAGACGTATCATCATATACCAGTTGTATCATTCACAGTACTGCCATGTGTGTTTGCTTGTGTGACCATATATGCCACATATGGTGGGGAATACATCACAATTGTTACACACCCCTGTACACTCTTGTAGCGATCTGTACATACTGCAGTGTGGAAGGCATAACGTAGGCAGGGGTGGTGTGTGTATCACACACATGTCAGCTATCCATATGTGAATGACATTTGTGAACTCCACAGTGTGTGTGTGTGGGTATGTATGTATGGCTGCCTGGTGCATGGAGTGAGGGTGTATGCTACCATACAGAACACACAGGATCCCTAACCCCTCATGGTGATGCAGAGTACTACCCTGTTGATGCCATCGGTCTCAGCCTTACTGGCTACCTGTACATGTTCATTCTCTGTGTCACGTCGTGTGGGTGCACAGTACTGTGAGGGTGATTACCACATAGGCAGGGGTTCTCAACTCAACACTATGGAGTGTGCTTTATAGTGTTGTTGACCCTGTGATTGTGGGCATGTTCCTGTAATGTGACAGGGCATTACTGCTACACAGTGAAGCCTCATGCTATCAAGTGGCCTCTAACGTTATCATCGGCCGGACCACTGTGTACACCCCTCGCACCATGTCCACATACCTGTGATGTGACCTGGTATGGATGTCACATCTCTAGCCACTGTATCCTATTAAACAGCCCACATGCTTCTGGATCAGTATATGTGTGGACATCTGTGGTATGTTAGCCTTTCCAACAGTCAGGTTGAGGCTACGTATTGCATGAAGATATTGCCATATGTGCCTGTGAGTACTCCACATTTACACATGGGAAACTGCAAACACTGCTACTTGTTGGCACATGCAAGTAGACCATAAGGAGGGAACCAGGGCAACATTACCAACATGCTGTTACTGTTGTTACCAAGACACATACTGTGAACATATAACAATGCATGATAAACGTGTACCACGTGGTATGTCTGGTGCATGTCAACAGTACACAACTAATGTAATATATGCTTCTCTCACTATTCTGTTCACCCTGTGCATCAGACCATTTGAGCATGTCCCTTCACCGATGGTGGGGATGACAGGGAAGCAGCACAGGCTTCATCATATGCACAGGGTGATAATGTTTGCCAGGGCCATAGGCTGCACCAATGGATGACATCATGTGTGTGGGTAAGGGCCGGTGATCTGATTGGACATGTGTGGTCATCATGCATGTGGGTGTTGCCATGCCCTACAGACGTTTTTGCCATATGCGTGTATGTGTGCACACAGTTCTGCCTTTTGTGAGGCCTACACAGGGGTATTTTTGACAGCTCCAGATTGTACAGACCAGGATGTACAGCTCACTTTGTCCGGCCATGGCCACGTGACCTGTGCCTGCCAGGGGTTGCACGGGCACTACCAGGCGGAGGTACAGATTGGCTACTGTCTGACGACACATGTCCACTGGAACCGTGTCCCCGCTGGGAATGTCCAGGGCCACGTCCACATGGCCTGCTGTGTCCTGGTGTGGACAGTGCAGCACCAGCTGCATTGCTACTGCTACCGGCACTATGGGAGCGGGCATGTGAGGTGGCACGCTCACGTTGACCTGCACTAGGTGGTGTAGCTGGCCTATGTCCACGTGGCCTATGCCTTACTCCTACCAGATGTTCCAGCACAGACATCTCACGCACGCGGATTGCAATGACACGGTCAAGGATTCTGACCATGTCACCCAATCGCCTGTCCAGAACATCAGCAATCTGCTGTTGAGCATTTGCCAATGCTTGGATGTTGTCGTTTAGAGTATGGATAGCAGCCCTCTGCAGCCTCTGCCCTTCTCTGTTCTGCCATTCCGCACGTGCCTGTGCTGCCATTAAAGTCTGGAACATGCGTTTGGTGGCACCAGCTGCTGCGCTCTGTCCTGCAGGTGCATGTCTGCCAGAGGTCCTCCTAAGAGCAGCACTGGCCACATGCCTGTGTGGCACATCTGCAATCATTACACTGACACCATGATGTGGAGACACACCTTCTGTAGCCACCACACCTTCCTGTTCCACGCTAACAGACGCTGACTGTCCTTCCTCTATGGCCACTGGTGCTGCGGTATGTGTTAGCAGCAGAACTGTGTGCAGGAAATAGAGGGACATAGCTGGGATGGCAACCATTGGCAATATTCAGCCCCTGACAACCCTGCCTGTACCTCATGCATATGTTCATCACTGCTAGTATCTATGGGGATACTAACATCAGATGGACCGCAGGAGGGTAACGCACCTACATCACCTTTGAATGCAAAGAAAGACTCTAAATTACAATAGACACACACACACACACACACACACACACACACACACACACACACACACACACACACACACACACACACACACACACACACACACACACACACACACACACACACACAGACACACACACACACACACACACACACACACACACACACAAACCCACACACACACAGACACACACAGACACACACAAACAGACACACAGACACAGACACACAGACACACACACACACAGACACACACACACAGACACACACAGACACACCATGCATGTGATTTGACAGACAGCATGCAGCATGCATGTGATAAAGCAGACGGCATGCAGCTCAGACATTAATAGTGTTAGTTAGCATACCTCCCTGGGTTGCACACAATAGCAAGCAGGTGTCATATCAGTAGCCATGCTGTTCACACAATCATGGTAATAAGCATGCATCCCCGTGATACACCATGTGGACCAGAACAGGTTAACAGTACACATGGCTGAAGTGACCTTGACATGAAATCTGCTGACGTGTGCATTAACATGCATACATGTCTGACACAATGGTGTCCTGACACATGTACAGCATTGTAATGGGCATCACATTGCAGTGTTGTCTGTATGCCCTACAGACAGAATGCATGTTTAGCAAATGTGCATGAGCATGGAAGGGTAGTGTGAGTCATCTACATTGTTATACAGTGTGAAGTACAGACACTGTGCCATTGCATGGCATCATGAGGCATCTATATTGTTATACAGTGTGTAATATGCACACATTGCATAGCCATAACTGCATGCATTCCCATGACATAACTGTGGATTGTGACCCACGATGCTGAGGTGTATACACACCAAACCATGCTGTGTTATGTGACAGGTCACTAGAAGACCTACAGATGACACCCCTGAACAACTACTACAGAGTCTTTACTACCTGACAACCATGTCCACACATGGCAGACTTGTCACTTCACCATGTCCCACATGACATTGATGTACCACACGCACGAGGTGCACAGCTAATGGTGATGTCCTACAGCAGCAAGGGAAATGTACAGTATCTGTGGCTTGATTTGGAGTCAATGTCTGTGGAAGTTGTACAGGTGATTACTGTCATGCTATGACACAGTTGTGATGTTCAACACATCTTATATGGTAGACTTAAGTGACACCTCCACTAGCTGTGCACAGGCTTTTAGGATGTCCAGTGTACCACATCAACTGTATATTCAGTCAACTAAGGCTATAATTGGACCATGTGTGGACAATGTGCAACAGGGTGTATACACATCACATCTACTGTGTGGCTACATGTCTCTGGCCATCCCCCATGTCCATGTGTGAACATATGTTGGCCAAATGTTTGTGATGTCCGTCTATCTCACATGTCTGTGTTGTTCCATATGACTTACACCCATAGATGTCATATATGTCACCATCCACAGGGCTATGCAGACAACAGGTTGTATGTTTGGTATGTGGGGTATTTGTTATGGGATAGTGTGACAATACTGCAGCCAGAACACTACATGTCTGGGACATGTCAGATGGCACATCACAATGTGTGCACCCATTACAGGGGCATGTAACACAATGGTGATTCCTGTGGGCTGTTCATATCCCAGCTCACTGTGTGGTACTGTTTGCGTACCACACATGTGTTGTTCCAATGTATAGTACATATGCCTACATTGTACAACACCTACACCATTGTATGCACAGCTGTCCACACATGTAGCAATGACAGATACTGTGGTTTCATGTCGGTGTATCATTTTGTTTGTATATATTGCACATGGGTAGCCAGTGTGAGTGATGGGAGATGCAACCTGTATATCGTGACTCGACCAAACATCAAGTGTACAAGTGTTAACTGGCCACATGGAGAATATATCTATGCTTTAACATGCCTGATACTGATGACAGTCTTACCTGCAATGGACTGATGTCTGTGCAGCACGCCAGAGGTACCTGTATAGGGGTGACACAGCAGTTTGAACATTATCCATGACTGTATGACAGCCACAGGGTGCACTGTGCATGTTAACACATTCGCCTGTACAATAGCATATAGTATGCACATGTGTGCATATATAGGGTAGCATACTGTAGTATCCAGCATGTGTGTAAACATACCTTGCATATGATGTTACATTACATAATGTACAGTGACACATGCAACTAAATGGGATAAAATAGTCATATGTGCAGTACTGACTTACCAGGCAAGTCCAGGCTCATTGTGTGGGAGACACACACCTCCACGATGGCAGCTAGTGTTTGTGGATGCTGTTCTGAGGGTGTCCCCAGACTGGACAGTAGCTCCTCGGTGGGTGTGAGTGGGGGCTGGGTTGGTGGCCCACCACCTGTTCCACCTTGTTCCCTGGTGATTGCAGTGGCACATGTTTTTCATGTTGTATCAAGTCCGTGCAGTGTCTATGTACCTGTTGGTAGGTGCGGTTATGGCCACCCACATCATTAACCCTCCTGTGAAGATCCTGCCACAGATTGTCACTCTGCTGGGCATGCTGTGGCACATGGCTGAACAACACCTCGTAGTTCTCATGGAGGTATGGGATGAGGACATCATCCTCCTGGTGGCTGTATGCTGACAGGCATGAATGAGACATTATCTGTAAGACATAATGATGGTGACAGGTCACAGTATCACAAAGATGTACAGAGATACTGCTGCACATACATTTGTATTAAATCTAGTACATCTGCACAGTTATCTATGCAAATCATCATGACACTGACACGACTGACATGTTGGTGTCACACACATGTAACACCCATTATGCATTGGATATCATCACCATATATGTGTGTCACCTCATTACATTGTTCATACTCCATGTGAATGCTGTCTGGATGTGGGCATGTCTGTTTGCCTGCACTGGTGTTCTTACCTATCAGCACATGCCTGGATGGGTCCACAGTAATGCTGTTGACCTTGATGCTGTGTATATGTCACATATCAACACATACACTGCCTTAATGGACTTGAGCAGTGACAATGCACACATATGCATGGAAACCTTTACATGCATGTGTTTTGCCATATACATCTACACGGCACTGTACAGCAGTTCAACATCCTGCCACGGATCGCCTGTGTTGCACATGTGATAGACATGGGACAATGGCTAGTCGGACATCATTCGCAGGGATGGTTATCAAATATAGCATGTATGGGCAAGGTTTCCTAGCTGTATCTGACAGCCATTTTGCCACCGTGAGGTGCATCAGTGCCACATTACTGATCCAGACAGTTGATAATACATCTACCATGCGGTCATCACACCATGTATGACAGAGATGACATGTGCAGCTTTGATGGACAGGGTTGCATGGTATGGCGGGAGTATGTCACATGTATGGCACAGGGATCTGTCCAGCATGTGGCGATCCTAGTAGTAGGACGGTGGCTGTCCATGATGTATGTCTTTCAGATCAGGATATGTACGTGTAGCATGTGCAACATCATAGTGTAGCACATGTCTTCATGCAAGGTAGCCAACATGCTGCATAGTGGAGGTGAGGATTGTGAAGGCTGGTATCGCCCATCCACGCATGGCCAATACCCCTTAAAGGTGATATGCAATCCAATATTGGTCACCCGACTGCTGAGTATGCCTGTCCAATGATCTCCATGCTCATGGATGGCACCCTGTCATGACATGTGTGCCTCGTATGACTACCTAATAGTCCTGGAGACATCACCAACTCAGGGTGGTGAACTGCACAGCACCATCCCTTACACAGTGTCCATAATGTTGACCACAGCCTAGGTGGTAGTTAATGGGTACAGGGATATTCACCTAGCGGTGACAATGCTAATATCATATGTCAGATTGTGCACATATGTCACACACCTGACCCACAAAGCCCATTCTGTATGTTGTTCACAACACTGAGACAGCTATTGCTCATAGGTCATGGCCATTCACATCCTTACATACACAGATGCCTCACATTTGTCTGTGTGGTATGGGCTACAATGAGGAGGGAGTACAACACATTAACCCTGTTTTACTGTACCTGCCACTGGTGTGATATGCACATGTCACTCTGACACCTTTTGTAGTGTTGATTCTGTCAACAGGCCACTGGTAGAACACTCCTGTGACATACGAAGGTACATGGAGTCAAACATCCATACTGTCATCTACATCTGTACTGCTAACATCTATGTTGATAATGGTTCATGGACTTGCAGACCATACTCAGCAGGGTAATAGTGCAGTGCCTCCAATTATGACTGTTGTCACCACTTGTGGGTTGATATTATCCAACACCCTATCTGTATTGCATTTTCATGCTCAGCACTTGTTCAGAACTTGTGAGAACTTCATGAGCTACTAATTAATAGAGCACCCATTCCAAACCATTTCTCACAAGTATACTGTCTGTCCTTACATTTCCAGCTTGCTTACAGTACAACAGCTGTTGTATACATGTAACTCACATATCTTGTGAGACATGGTTGAATATACAGGCATGTCCAACTGTCACGTACCAGTGCTATTGCCTATCTATATGATGAATATGGCGTACATGTGGCAATAGAGCAATTGTCTCATGTACACAGTCAATGCTCACCTCCCAACATACGACACTAGAGCCTGTGGGAGATGCACATTTGTTGCCATGCTGGGGGTAATGCTCTCACCAACCCAGACTGAACCTGACAGTCATGTGGGAATGTGTAACATTTGCAACACACCCCACTCATCACATAGTCTCACAAGATCTCCACCACCACAGGCCAGACATAGTATGAGTACAACTTTTGCAGAACCTCTCCATACTCTGTGTAAGCACCAAAGGCAGCCCCCATCACCAAACACAACAACAATAACTTATAGCCCACAGACTCATGTGTGCCCATCACATACAGCCAATAGGGTGTTATAACATACACAACACACCAGTCATAGGTGACTCTGTAGGCGGTCACACTGATGTCCCACTCAGCAGGCTAGACAAGGCGATAGTCGCTTACATCTAGCTGTCGGGTAACTGGTTCTGCAACATAACCTATGCACCCATGCTACACCTCACCAGGTACAATTTGACTGTCATTCTCCATGTTAGTGTGACTGCCCTGAGATGCAACTTCACAGACTACATGTGCAGGGACATGCAATAGCTCACCGGTCTTGTAGCCCTGAAGGTATGGGCCAAGCCCTGGGGAGCATTATGCATTCATCCGGACTTGATACCACTGTACAACGACTGACTGTTTCACTTCAACAGTTGCCTATGCTTCTGCTGTCATTCCACAGGCATCTGGTATCTGTCTGCTTTGACTGAAATGATCAACAAAACATGATGCTTTGGCACAGATGACCTGTACCTGTCAGCCCTGGGAGTACAGATAACATGTAAGGCTCTTGCTGCTCCTATACTGCCTGTCTTGCACAGTTTCCAATAACATTCACCACCAGAATGGGAACAGGCAAGCAAAACATTGGGTCATGTGACTTGATGCTTGACATCTTCATCTCTGACGCACGCAGGCAAGGCACTCCTTATAATGGACCACTTCAATACCTCTGCAGTGACTGGGACCTACCTCTAGGCTCTGCAGAGCACACCTGCACTGACAGGTTATATGCAGACCACACCTTTCAGTCATGTAACCTCGACCGGAACACCCATGGCTGAGGTGTTCCCATATTCTACTATGTTGTACACACCTCCTGGCTAGTTACTTAGCACAATGCATCAGAGGTGATCCACGTGCAACTAACTGTGGCCAGAACTGCTATACACATTGTAACATGCTACAGATTCAACAACATACCCCACAGTTACCAGCCCTCATTTCTTGGTGTACTGGACAGTAGGGTTCAGACAGGTACTACTGATGTGAGACTGACACTACCCCACAGTTAACTGGGATAGCCACTCATGTACTGACACATTAGGCCAACGCTGTCCGGGATTCATAACCTTCACTCGGCTGGATCAACCCATACACACCACCTCCAAGACCAACAATATCCTACACAAGGGCACTACCAACATGTGACTGGTGTTCCGCACCTGGGGTTATCCCCTCGTTGGTGGTTTTCAAACATATGCTAATCACCCTTGTAATCCACATCCCGGCACCACACCCTTCACGGCATACACAGTACAAGAGTACTACAACGCCTACTACAGATGTCTTATGACAGCAGTAGTTAATGTCATGACACCCATGCAGATGGACAATGCACATACAAATGCTGAAACATGTCCCAGTGCACTTCATTAGCACTTACACGACTGCATGGATCATGCTATTCGAAACAGAGCCATGATGGTACCCACCAGATAATGGATGCCACGCTGGGGGTCCAGTTCCATGGACATAATTTACAACAAAAGGTGGAGGCTGTTGCAAAGTGGAGTACAATCCATGGGTGGGGTAGCTCACTGGTCAGCCTCAGTAGGGCTACGGGATCCCTCATCACATAATCCAAACCTAGCTACGTAAACATTACTGCAACACATTTCAGGGTGTACCACAAGGCATTATGGAGGTATGTCAGTAGTCAATGGCAATACCCACATCTGCTCTGACATACGACAGTTACTCAGGAACATTACAGAACCAAGTGATGTTGGCAACATTCTGGCAGATGGGTTCAGTGCTAACATTACACCCTCTCACTCCCTACAGGGCCACAATCCATGCAGGAACATTGCGCTGTCCCTGCGGTCACAACTACACAGTACTAACCTGCACTCTCTAAGGCCTGGAACACTGACTCCATGTGACTGTCCAACATCCCAGGCTGTGATTTGCACAAACCTCTGAATGACATGTCTCCCCACTTGGCCACCAGATTCAGTAATAGCCTTGTATCAGACATTGTGGCCCTTGAATGGCACACAGCAACAGTTATCACACTCCACACAGGTGGCACCATAATAAACCAGAGGGACTATTGCCCTATACACCTCACTGGACTGTTCTGCAAGGCTATGGGGCACATCATCATGGAAGTCATTCACAGAGACATTGGTGGGCTCCAGTCCTTTGATGCTACCCAGGTTGGACTTGTTAGGGCCAGACCATGGCTCCTACACATGGTGGACTCCTTTGATACAGTTACCAGGGTAGTTGATGATGGTAAGGGGGTCCACACAGCCTGCATTGTCCTCTCATTGGATTTTAGCACCATTCTCCATTCTGGTATTGACAACATACACATCCACCTGCACATCGGCCCATATGTCTCAAGATGTTATGCAAAGTGGCTCACGGACAGGACCCACACAATGAGGGTAGCATACCATAGTACCTACTCTATTTCAGTTACACTTGGCGTACCACAGTCCTCAGTCATAGGGCTGCTCATGTTCGGTATATGCTTCCCTGAGGTACAGGCTAGCACAGAGGGACTTTTCCTGACTAGCTTTCCAGACAACTGCATACAAAGCACAATAATTGATCCACCAGCTGATACTGACTCCTTCCATAAGGGTGTCACTGTGACGGATACCTGATATCAATATCATGGCCTCAAGCTGCATGGCACAAGGTGCATGAACATCCCCTTTGCATTACACCAATCACCCACTGACTATCACATAGGTGGTAGTCCCCTACATACATGTCACATTGTACATGATTGTAGTACACACATATGTACCACCCACTCCTTTGATAACCATATTGCCAATGTGGTGTGGATATCCTTCTACATGGCCACCCTTATCTGTACTGGGTTTGTAGCTAGAAAATAGGCACCCATTGTACCTCTGAACTCCTGACGTATACACACATTCAAGGGTACAACACCCTGTTTAGGGTGTACCTTACAGAACAGCTATGGCTTTACATACCACAACATTAACACGACATGAGGATTATTGAGCTCTGAAGGTTGACGTATGCGGCAGAACTATGGACACCATGACTGTACACATTTGCATACTGCATACTCAGGGGTGACCTCTGCTGAACAGATAGGGCCCATGTCTACAACAATATTCATGGATATACTCCACATAAGCGACATAAGCAAAAGCCATTGAGAGCAACATGCTCATGGATATGTGCACACATGCAAGGATGAGTAGGATGTGCTTGAGGGTTACATTCCTAAACCAGACACTCACCATGCTTTGCAACATGATTCCTATGTACATCATGCAGGGACACTCAGTAGCACTGTTCATGTGATACATCACTTGGTGGATGGGAGACACACATGTATGCAAGGGATCACTGCAGTGGCTGTACTGTGCAGAGGTGCAGGTAATACATGGCTCTGCTCTTCACCGACAGGACACTACCCTAGAGAGGTGAAGCTGGTGTAAACACTGCAGTTGGGCTTACACATAGACTTGCCAGACAGCACAGTACCCCCACTATGAACCTGTGAAGCTATTACATGCCCTTTGTGCATGGTTAATTGAGTATCTCTTCCATTTCGATAGCTATCATGCTGTTACAGTGTCCCATGACTACAAGCCATATGTATCCTGTTATTGTATATTGTACATGCCAATAGACGATACCTTTGGTATGCATGATATAACTGTTATGCTGTGTTGAATATCTGACATATCTACCTACAATACTGTACATTATACATATTTTACACATTATCCCATAATGCAATGCATACTTGCACAGCAGGACCACCTTAGGCATATCATTGTCGTTATATGCCCATACACATGCCTACTGTGACAGTATATCAACATATACCATCCCCTGCTATGGCGCATACTTGTTGGACATACCCTACCACAGACGGCAGGTGGTATGGAATTGTTCTGTTTAAAGCCCTCATGTAGCATCCCTTGTGGTGTCTGTGATGTTTACCTTGTTGCCCACTGCAGGACACACAATTTCTACAAGCATTACTATGCTCAGCAAGACATCACTACATAATACCTTTTCCCACTTTATGCATTGTGGACACTTTTAATTAATACAAAACAGGCTATACATACACTAAAGTACTGAGTGTTCTACATACCTTGTTAGCGTTCTGAACTTTTGTAACTATCTTTCTTACACTGTTTAAACAGTTCTATGGTATGAGCATATGGTTTGAATGTCTGGCAAGTCATCCTTATATACGTTGATACCTGTAATATGTGGTTTCCTGCCTCCAATTGGTGTTCCTGAGTGAATTATTACTTGCACATCAGCTGTGCAGCTACTCCATTCGCCAATTACGTGGCAACAGTGGGGTATAATTGAATTCTCCACTTGGACGTTGCCCATTTGCCCTACCTTCGGGGAGACGGCCTGTATGTGTTTTGTTGTGTGTAATTGCAAACGCTATGCATAGAGACACGGATATTTTGGATTCATGTCCCCAGTCGATTGTGTGTGACGGCTAGAGTATGTGGTTCTACATGTGAGTGTACCTGTCATCTCAACCGTCTGATAAGGGACTATTGCAAACAAAACCTGTAACATCGCCATCTGTCCCATTATACAACAGCTACGATTTCACATGGCGCCTTTAAAAATGTGTCTCTCACAAGGTATGTTAATGCTTCTGCAGATGTAATTGAGTGAGTGGATGTTTGTGCTGTTATTACAGTCTGTATTGCTATAGTTTAATTTGTGGGGGATGTAGGTGGGTGTACGTAGCATATACAGGTTTGTGGGGCTTGCATTTCTACATATTCCATATATGTGTGTGTGGGCTCCTTGCTTAATTAAAGACCTATCAGTTAGTAGACTTTTGTTACGGGCATATACATTGGGCCATTGTTAATTGGTTTCTATATAGTATGCAGGTGAGGTTAATACTTCCATACCTCCAGAAATACAGTGATATGTAAAGGAATGTTACTAAATGACAGCTGTCCCATTGCAGTTGTGTTGGTGACTGAACCTCTTTGGCATGGGTTGCCACCTTTTCAAATGGCTATAGTGGGACATTTGCGGGACACACATCGGTGTTTACAGGCCGACAAATACCCATGATCAGTACACATGATAGCACATACTTTTATCCTGAATACATACTTATTCTTGTAGAACATTGGCTACTTATCATATTGCATGTAGCATTTACATTTCTTACATACAGGCATAACTATTTAATGCAACTATTACATAATATATGGGACATAATTATGTCCTACAATCTTGGACATTTGCCCTTTTTAATGTTTTATGTCAGGACACAACTGACCAGGGAGGGGCTGTCCCTCCTAATGTGGGACAGGTGGTAACCGTATGCCTACGGCTAGTTATAACCACACCTACCGTAATGATCTACCTCTGAGTTAGCACTAACAGACACATGATGCAGACACACACACACACATTACAGTCACACAGAAATGCACATGGCACCCTCAACATGCAAATACACAGACTACGGCAATCACAAACACAGTTGAACAGAGTACCTACAGTGACCGCAACACTGGCAGTGGTAACTAAATGTCCCTTCATATCGTGATAATATTATTCGTGGTTCTAGTGTTCCGCTACTGTGTTATTTCGGTCTTTCAGCCTCGTGCTTATGCGTGTCAGTATGTGACACATTCCATAGTTGGCAGTATCCTATTTATTTGTACCTCCATGGTTGTGTACATGTCGTTGACCTATCTATATATTTGCAGATATCGGTGAATCCATATATATCAACATATATCTCTCTATCACCCTTTCTATCTGTATTATATATATGTGTATATATATATATATATATATATATATATATATATATATATATATATATATATATATATATATATATCCCTGACAGAGAGAGTGGCAGGCAGAATACACCTTTCATTGTGTACTTGTCGGTGTATACTGTTTCCTGGACTCCGCACGTTTGTGTTTGAACCTGTCACATTACACACCTGCTGTAGGTACATCTTGGCTACTATAGTGTTAGGTGATTGTGTACATGCTTGTGTGTTCTACTCCTGGCAGTGGTTGTTTTACCCTTCAGAGCAGGCACTATTAGTACAGGGGTGAATAATGCTGGTTTCAACTGTTCTGGACATCACTGACTGTGATCTGCACGATATTCAGAGAAGCTTATCCCTGTTTCGCGCATATCCGTATAGTCATATTTAAATGACGCTTACCAGCACTGGGCAACGCATATTCCCACTAATGTGTGCTAAACATGATCTGATGACCTGCATCCAACATGCATTATTCGTGCCTTCGGGATTACGTTACATCCCTTGCAGGACGTGGGACCGGGAACATGTACGACGGTCACTGCATTTACCACTTGTGCATCTGGGATTTGTACACATGTTATGGCGTTTTGTATGTGGACTATACCATGGCTGTTACTCCATACTGCAATCACATGGGTAACTCAGTTAGTTTACATATGGATGAGTCCTATTAATGGTATGTCCATATGATGTTTAATGGATGTGCTCCAGCATTGGGTATGTATATCACAGTGAGCCACGCACTATAATGTGCTACACCATCAAATGACCTTAGGTGGAGCATGCTGGGGTGACAGATACCTGTCATGGGTACACCCCATGCCTTGACATGACATCCATGGTTACATTATGTGGAGCCCCTCATTAACGCACCACAGAATCCATGCAGAGTGTGTGGGGAACAGTGATTACACACATGGCATCCCACGATTTCCTCTGCTCCATTGAGCGACAGTTGGTTACTCGATGTTGTGGTGACAGCAGACACTGTTTGCCTTGATTGGTGTATGGCCTCTGACAATCGGGCGTGTACCTACCAATGTACCTAGGAACCTATACACAAAGTACCAACATATGCTGATAGGTGAGTGTACTGTTTAGGTGTTGACATTCCTTGTTCCAATAGCTGTTGTGTGTACAATGGTTGAGGGCTACCTATGGAGGATTCACACAGTAGCCCACCTATACATTACGATTTACAGGTGGTCGTGTGCGTGTGCCATTCATTTTACTGTGTGTGCAGGTGGAGAGGTGTGTCAGTCCGTAGGGGCCTACACTGTCAGAGTATGTGCTATACGTTCCCTCTTTGCCAAGGCATAGGCATATTGGGCATGCCTCCGTCTGCCTACTGAGGCTGGCACAGGGTATTCGTGGTCTGAATCCCTCTGTGCCTGTGATGGCCTTGGCAATTGCGGTGGGCTATGAGGGTCTTCACCATTTTGTTCCTGCTGCAGCTGTTTCCGCAGCATCATATTATGTAGCATGGCACATACTATGAAGATGTGGGCCCACGTGCCTGGAGAGTACTGCAAGGCTCCAGCAGATGTGTCCAAACAACGGAACTTTGATTTCAGCATCCCAAACACATGCTCTATGATGATTCTGATTTGTGCATGTGCCTCTTTATGGCGTTCTTGCATGGGTGTGTGTGCATTTCTGATGGGAGTCATCATCCACAGCTCAACGGCATAGCCAGCATCCCCCACAAGGTGGCCATGTGGGATGTCCCCCCTGACAAATACCTGATACAGCTGTGAGGCATGCCAGATATGGGAGTCATGGTAGCTTCCAGGGCTGCCAGCACACACATCCATGATAATGCCCTGGGCATTCCACATGACCTGGCAGTTGATGGAGTGGAATCCCTTGCGGTTTATGTAGCGCCTACCATGCTCACTGGGTGGTGACTTGATATGTATGTGCATGCAGTCTATCGCACCCAGTACCTCCTGGTAGTGTGCCACATGGTGGAAGTGACACATATATCTGGCCAACTCCTCCTGAGTTCGGGGAACGTTTATATGCTCATTGGCATTTGGTAACATGGCATCCAGGAACTGGTGTAGTACCCTGGCTGCTGATGCCTGTGAGATCCCCATTATATCTCCAGTTGGCCTTTGAAAGGTACCTGTGGCTAGTATTCGCAAGCTTACACATACCTTCATGTCCACTGGGATGGGTTCCCCTCTGTTGTTTCTGGATCTCAGGCGTGGCTGGCACAGCTCAACTATTTGCTGTAAGATGTCCCTGTCCACCCTGTAACGCTCGACTATCTCCAGATCATGTAGCCCCTGGTAGGTTACCCTTGATCTGAACACTCTTCTCCTCCTCCAGGGCCTGCGGTGGTTGTCAGCATCATCCTCCACAACACCGTCAGTCTCTAACACATGGTGATGAATCATAGCTATGGCAGCTCCCAACATGCATATTTTGAAAGTTCCCTGTGTGTTTACATCTATGGTGCAGTGTTTGGGAATGCATATGTGTGTGTGGGGTGCTTTCACACTTTATACTATTGTGCTGTGAACACCGATTGTCATGGGGTGTGTATGTATGATCATAGCTACAGGGTATCTTATGTGTTTTATGACAGGAACTACTATTGTGGTGCCTTTGGTGTTGAATTACATTTGGCTGCCGTGGATTACCTCTTGCCCTTCCCTTTACATTTCTTCACGTTTCACCTACCATTTTCTGGCATGCATCCAGCAGCCTGCTTTCATTTGTACTTTCCTAGACCTGGCTTATCTTGTGTAATGTGTTGTATTGCTGGTCTACTGTAGGTTTGCTTTGATCTGCTATGACAGTTCTCCTTTCTTTGCAATCCGACACCTCCTCTATCCTGTTTTGCAGGTTACTGCGAGAAGACTTTTCAGCTGCCGTCGATTGCCCACTGTGAGTTAATAGGTGTTTATTGCTCAGTTGTACTCCAATTACCCTACTGCAGCATTTCCTTCTTTTCTTCCCCTGACCTTCCTGTTTGTGCTATGGTGCGTGGCGTGTGCATCCGCTTTCCGGGTTTCGGGCATGTTTTCATCCCTGTACACATGCGCTTTCGGGCACCATATGTGCTCTCAGCTAAACGATGCTATACCTACCTCCCCACCCTTGTCCTGCAGCTTTGCTTAGCAATGGCCAGGCCAGATTTGCATTGCTCCAATGTGCTTACAGCTACAGTGGCACACTCCACTGCTGATGTCATGTATACCTCTGAGCCACTCCTCAGTGTTGTAGCGCTGCGCCGTATGGTACATCCTTAATCCGGCGAGACGTTTGCGATTCAGTATTACCTGCCTCATTTGCATGGCATTGACTACTAATTCATAGTTACCACGCCAAACACTGTCACAGACCCTTAGCAACCCTTGCAGCTTGGTTGTGGTGTACCATGCATACCATTGAGTATCATGGTGAAATCCTGATTTGTATTACATTGCGATTTTATGGCATTTGTATATATTTACTTTGTGTTCCCATTTGCGCACACATGCCCTGTGGTTGTATTTTGCGTTACTGTGGACATGACATTAAATGTTGTTTTTTAGCTGTTCTACATCTTTTCTTATGCCATTGGCTGTATATTTAGCCATTGGCATATGTTAACTTTGTAATACATGAGTTTGGACGCTTTCATAGCTCTGATGTTCTGTTTGGAAAAATGTAAACCATGTTTTTTGGTTTACATTTCTGTGGGCTTATGCTACGCCTGCACCACTTTCCGAATCACTATGTACCTTCATTTGCATGGTGCGGCACTGCACATGGGGTGATTAACATACCTAAGCCAAGGGCTGCGCAGTTCTGGCGTACGCCGGTAGTGCACGTGGAATTGGATCGTACCTGAATCGCTCGGCGGCCATATTTGGCATTATACCACCTACACTACGCCTGCGCCTGGCGCAAGCTTCATGAATCCCGGGGTATGTAGAAGGAGTTTAATCCTGTCATTCAAACATGTAGCATATATCTTGATATCTATATTTCAAAGGGATATCAAGTGGCAAAATCATGTGATTTGTTGATCTTTTTAAAGTTTTGGAATTACCATAACAGCAAAAAGGGAAGAAAAGCACAGCAATATTTTACAGGATTAAATGTTTCTATAAACATCATTAAGAACAGGTGCTGAATCATCTTTTGACAAATAGTGCAATTCCACATTTAGGCCACCAGGCCCTGGAGATTACCCTTTTGTTGTTTCATGTATCACTCTATCAGACTTGTCCCGTGTACTTCTCGATTTTAAATATTTCATGTTGTGAAGACATGAGTGTTTCTTTATTTAATTCCTTATGAACTATATATACATATAATTACATATGTAATTATATATTTATATAGCAAGATAACTATAGATAGATATATATGAAAAACATGCTAGGTGACAAAAAGGCAACGACAAAGAGAGAACAAAAAGTGGTAAAGCTGATCAAAAATGTGTCCTTCCCCCCACTGCAGTGCAGTCTTGGAGTTGATATATATATATATATATATATATATATATATATATATATATATATATATATATATATATATATATATATAACTAAAATTAACCGCACTCAAAAAAATTGAACGAAGAGAAGAAACTTTAACTAAGAAATGAACTTTGACAATAAAAGCATTCAATAAAATAGTAAATAACACCAACAACTCTTGTAGAACTTTAGCTTTGTCTTATTTATTATCAAGACTTCTTCAGAAAGACATGTTTCATAAGTATGAGCAACCATTTTCACTTCCTTTATATACATTAGTTCTAGCAGGCCATTTAAATTAACAACAGTTCCTTTCCAATAGAAAAGTGTGAACAAGCAGGTGCTGTGTGCATTTTCATTAACATTACAATTGCAGTTACATAAGGCAAATTGGTCAGACAGTAATAGCCTTGTGGTGCCGTGTGCATACTAAAAGGGATAGTGTGCAAAGAGGGATCGTGTGCAAAAAGGATTGTGCAAAAGGGGATCGTGTGCAAAAAAGGGGATTGTGTGCAAAAAGGGACTGTGTGCAAAAAGGTTGGGGGGGGGGAGGGGAGGGGGACCAGGAAAGATGACACTCATGCTGTGATGATTCTAATTTTTTTTTTTTTTTTGCACACAATCACTTTTTGCACACAGTCCCTTTTTGCACACAATCCCCTTTTTTGCACACGATCCCTTTTTGCACACAATCCCTTTTTGCACACGATCCCTTTTTGCACACTATCCCTTTTAGTATGCACACGGCACCACAAGGCTATTACTGTCTGACCAATTTGCCTTATGTAACTGCAATTGTAATGTTAATGAAAATGCACACAGCACCTGCTTGTTCACACTTTTCTATTGGAAAGGAACTGTTGTTAATTTAAATGGCCTGCTAGAACTAATGTATATAAAGGAAGTGAAAATGGTTGCTCATACTTATGAAACATGTCTTTCTGAAGAAGTCTTGATAATAAATAAGACTAAAGCACTAAAGTTCTACAAGAGTTGTTGGTGTTATTTACTATTTTATTGAATGCTTTTATTGTCACGAAGTTCATTTCTTAGTTATATATATATATATATATATATATATATATATATATATATATATATGTATATACATATATATATATATATATATATATATATATATATATATATATAATTAGCATAATTATATATATATATATATATATATATATATATATATATATATATATATATATAATTAGCAGGGTGTGGGGGTGCTACAGTGAGGCTTGCAAAAATATCTTTTGTTTTGTTTTTGATAGGCTACTGATTGACCAGTTGTGCTCGATCATTCATTATTTTACCTTTTCAAAATATGGCTATACATCTATATATAAATGAGTTTATGAGGAAAGATAAAAAGTCACCAAAGGTTGACAGGTAAAGCATCGAAGTGAAAACATTGAAAACACAGACATCCACATGCCATTACTCACATTCCGAGAAGTAGCCTTGGCATATGAAAATTTAAAACAAGCCAACAAATAAAAAAATAAATAAATAATAGCATTGTTTTTGCCCCTGCATCTCCACGACCTCTGCTAATTGTATTTACTAAATCCTAGATTGCACAAACATGGGGTAAAGGAATATTCCTCATCCCATTAATTTTGTGATCTCAGATACCTGTCAGCATATTCCTCAACCCATTAATTTTGTGATGTCAGCTATCAGTCAGCCAGCTGCTTACTCCGTCACACATTCAACCCTCTGTAGTGTAAGTAGCATGTATTCTTAGTCAATTTTTGAACTGTGCAACATGGTTAACATCTGCATTAGATTTTGAAGAAAGAGACAGTCTCTTATCTACCAAGTGATTTATATTGCTGAAACTCCATGTTGCTCTTCCACCACAGGTAGAAGTTTGAACCTGTTCTCCAGGGGTATGGTAGCAGCAAAAATTTAACATACTGGATGCTTTCATGATAGCTCCCCAATCTCTTTAATATCTACATGCTTATTGTCCTCCTTTGATTATCTACCATAATGGGAGGCAACATTTTCAACTTCCACCACTCCAAATCTTCTCTTTAAGGTAACTCATTTCACTCAAACCACTACTCTTAAAGATGGGGTCATAGATCCAGAGAGAGGTGATAGGTGTGTGCCACTATATCTATGAGTAGATTATCTTCTAAAATTAGCATTTGAGCATCAGGTGTCATGAACAATCGTATTTTTTTCCTTCCATTTAATATTGAGATTTGCCAGCTACTTTAAAACAAGACAGCAATCTTTTTATTAATAGCACTAGCCACATTTTTCAATGTAGGGATTTCAAAGTCTCATTAAAGCATACCATTGGACTAGTGGACTGGATTAGCTTTCTTTCTGTAGCAGTTCTCAATATGTTTAACATCTCCAAAAGTCAGGATCCATAGTACAACCTCACAAGTGATTTGTACCCTTAGAGAACTGCAGAGCTCTGCATGCACACCCATTATGTAGCCCATTTGTATATTGAAAGCCAAGCACTTTGGGAAGGTTGACCTACAGAAGGGTAACTAATTAGTTCTTACAACACCTTCCATGGCCCTGGACAAATGGAAATGGAAATGATGCTTCCTGTTCTCAGTACATTTCAACTTGGCTCCCAGAGCACATATTTCTGCCTGACAGTCATCTTGAGCCCTTGACACTCTTATAAGCCACAAGAATATGCATTTAATAAGGCCCCCTTATGCAACACCCTAGCAGCTAATGCCTCATTGATAATGTTTGCAAATGTAAGAGACTAACTGGAAAATTCTATTTACATGATTAGCAAGTGTTGAACTGTGGTGGTGGTGCTGCGGTAGTGTTGTCACCTCACAGTAAGATGTTGTCCTGTTCGATTCTCAGATAGAGCGTCTTCTGTGTGGAGACATGCGTGAATAGGCGTACCTTCATTGAAGGTTGTGCGTCAGGGCTAGCAACTCGGCATGTAAAAATCTACTGCCAATCATTAGCGGTCCGGAGTTCCGCTGTGGCGACCTCTAACCGGGAAAAGCCGAAAGACAACACCAACATGATTAGCAAGTGTTGCTGAAGCAGTAGCACCACCTGTACGTAGAACTGAGTACTGTGGGCAGCACCTTTTGGGAAGCCAGACTACCCACAGTAACTAAATCTAGATACAGGTGCAACTGGGGAGAAGCATGGGTCCATGTACATGTGTAGATGCATTTACTGTATGCCATCCCTGAAATTGTTTACTCATGAGCTACATTACTTTAGAGATAAAACTATATTTTTCTGATTAACTAGTGGCCCCTTGTGCCTTCCCTCTTCTTGTATGGCATGCTGGCTATCGTATCTGCATTCACCAACCCACCCAGAGGTCACACTCCTGGTATGGAAGGCCTATTGGCCATTCAGCTCCATATGTGTGCTGGACCTGGTATTGCAGGTAAATTTCTCAACTGCAGTATCAGGTCTAACTTACAGATAGCCCAGCTGCATTAAAAACCTCTGTTGGACTTGCTGGACCTGCTGAGACCTCTGATAGTTTTGGCACTATGCTCAATATAGGTAATCAGGTGCATTAATGTAAAATGTTAGTGAATCTTATTGCCTTGCCTGTGCATAATGGGTCCCCACTCAGTTTAATAACTCAGCAGGGTAAGGCACTGAATTGGATGAATCTTGTCCTCCAAGTCCACTGGAGGTTATATTTAGTTGTTAGTACAGCAAGAGCAGGATGGTGAAGGCTGTTTATTTTTGGTATACTGGTCACTGTATTTATGGAATAGATCACCATAATCCATTTATTTATTTATTTATGAAACCGGGAAGTGCACTGATTTCACAAGAAAACTTAATTCAGAGGCAAACTTAAATAACAGGCATACAACTAAGATAAGAACTGTTTTAACCATACTATAAATGTAACTTGGTACCTTTTGTCAAATTGAATTCCATAGGCTCATTCCTTCTTGGTCTATGAAAAGTTGTATTACAACAGAGAAATCATCCAAGTAGGCATAAGATAAATGTTTTTGCCTAGATCAAATGGGCTTCATCAGATCTACATACTTTTTCAAAAGATATGCGGAGGCCCATTTGATTTGGCTGAAAGTGTCCTTCTTATTTCTACTTGGATTGTTCTTGTATCAAGAAGAAATGGACTTGTAGATCTTGGATTTGGTAAATGCAGGCATGATTGCTATGCTAGATGCCATTCCTGCATTTACCTGTAGCCCCAGAAATAGAGCAGATGTATTGAACATACTTGAGGCTGAACACTTCTGAAGTTAGCAGAAAAGTAAATATATATTTTTGTGAAAAAACAAGAATTCTTATTTTTACTTTGAGTTATAGTGAACTCTGATTATTATTATAAATATCCTGGGCTTTATAAGGAAACACTTGTTTTATCACACAAAGAGTGCAAGGTGCTTGCTTCACCACCAAAGCAATCATTTTAGTTAGGTGTCAGTTTTCAACTTTTAAGACTCCAGTTTTTATTCTTTAACACCTACGTGTTGTGAAATGTCAAACATCTAGCAGCCTACACACATCTTGCCTTCCAGAGCATTTTTTGAAAAATAGACTTAAACAGCTGAAGATAAGTAAATGAAAATATTTTTGAACAATAAAACCTATAAAAGTGTACAAATAGCAATGTTATCAGTAAGAAGGATTCTTTACTGTGACAATAGGGTTAGTTAAAATGTTATGAAGGCGCAAATTCACTCATAAATGATCTGGATAATTTTTTTAACATTCGAATTCTTTAATTGTTGATGGAGCATTTTTTTAAATATGTATGGGGTATTCTGTCTTTGCGGACATTATTGCCGATCATCGGCATTTTTTAAAAAATAGGTTATACAATAGCGTTCAGTTATCGTTATGGACTACACTCATCTATTGGGTGCATTTAGTACACACACATTATAACTAGTGGGACAGGAAGTATGTAATTTTGTCATCTTAGGAATTAACAGCGTAAAGTAATTTTTTGAAAGTGTTGTCAACTTGTGACAGAATTAAGATATGATGTTTACCAACAGCAATGACACTGTTACAACAAGTAATGAAGTAATATAATAGTTAACAAATGGACATTTGATGTAGATAGGAATTTTGAAATAGTACGTTAGTTATACACTTCAAGTATTAGTGATTACTAGTGATAAATCATGCACATACAGAAAGCATGCAAATCAATCATTTTTAAATTATTGTTTTGTAAGTCTTTCAAGGGTAACAATCAGTCAGCTCATTCATATAATGTGATCATTTAATTATAGTAGAACGAGCGGTAAGGGCTTGACTAACAGTTTGTAGATGAATGGAATCCTTTGTGGACATTGTATTAATGTTTTTATAGTATTGCCATGTATATATTTGAGATCTTTGTGGATATATTTGAGTTTTTTAGTATATTGTGTTAGGATGTGGTTGTGAGACATCTACACTGAAATTGTTGCAGAATGCATTTGTATGCCACGGGTGATTTTGGAGGGTCGCAACGTCATTAATGCAGGCAGCTGCGAGGTGAAAGACCCGTGTTCCTTACAGAATAGTTTTTAATATTAATGTTGAAATTGTTATTTCAAAACATAGATCGGATTTTATGTAGGGAAGTGATTTTAATTCAATATATGTTCATGGTGAACATAATATAGGACATTGTCCCTTTAATATTTTGAAATTAGTTTGGCGCCAAAAAAACTACTAAAGGCATCCTAATTCAAAATACAGTGTTCTGAAGAAGCCCGATATATGGGTAAAAGCACTTAACCACTGTTTGGATGTGTTCTTTTAACCACTGTTTTGGATGTATCTTCTTTTGTCTTTCGTGTTTTGGGTAATAAACGCCATTTTTTTACTAAGGAGAGAAGCGTGTTCATCCATTTGTTACATCTAAGGTGAGCGAGCACTCATTGGGGAATCCATGCTATTTGTTAGCAATTTTTTGGGATTATTCAGGGTGGCATTCATAGTCATTTGCGCAAATGCAATAGGTGTATCCCTAATGTTTACCAATGAGCGAAGCAAAGGCAAAATTCATAGAGGGCATTTATGCTAATAAGAAGGAACTTAAAAATAATGAGATCCAAATGAGAAATTTTGTAAAGCAGTGTATGCTAATGAGGTGCTCTTGCCATTCGTAGTCCAATATCTACACAGTTTGCACATCCCTTGTTAAAAGTGGTGTTTTGCCTGTCATATCTGAGTTGCAATCCATGGACCTGCTGCCAGCCTTCCCTTCAGTAGTTTTTTGAAGTATTCACATGTACTTTATTGACACCAAAATTAAACATTTCAACCAGAAATCCCATCAGTAGTTTGACCAAATATGCACAAAAATGAAGCACTCCCCAAGACCCCTTCAGTAGTATGTCCAATTATGCACAAGCACCAAAATGTAACATTCACCCCTTCAGAAGATTGTGCATGTATGCCCAAGTACTTCACTGGCAACAATCCTTTCATGAATATATCCATGTCTGCAGAAACACTTTAACAACACCAAAATTAATTATTTTCTCCAATGATCCCTTCAGTAATTGTGCATGTATGCACAAGCCCTTCACTAACATAAAATGAATCATTTCCCCAACAATCCTTTTAGGAGTAAGCCCATGACTGCACAAGCACTTGACTGACACCCATTGAAACATTTCCTCCAGTCACCACTTTAGTAGTTTATCCATGTGTCCACAAACAACAAAATCAAACATTTTCTCCAGCAATCCTTTCAGTGGTCTGCTCATTTATGCACAGGCACTTAACTGATATAAAAATTAAGCAGTTACCCAAATGATTCCTTCAGTAGTTTGTCCATGTCAGCACAAGCACCAACAAAAAACATTTCCCCCAGTTATCCCTTCAGTAGTTTTTGTATGTATACTTTAGAACTTCACTGACACCAAAATCAAGCATTTTCCCCAACAATCTCTTCAATTGCCTCTGTATGTATGCACAAGCACTAAAACAAAACATTTCCCCAAGCAATCCATTCAGTAGTTTGCTCATGTATGCACAAGCACCAAAACTAAACATTCCCCATCATCTCTTCAGTAGATTTTGTATGTATACACAAACACTTTACTAACACCAAAATGAAACATTTACCCCAACTATCCCTTCAGTAGTCTGTCCACCTATGCAGAAGCACTAAAATGAAACATTTCCCCAAGCAATCACTTAAGTAGTTTGCCCATGCATGCATAAAATAATTCCCTTGTCATCCCTTCAGTAGTTTTTGCATGCATACGCAAGCAATTTACTGACAGCAAAATGAAATATTTCCCTAACAGTCCCTTCAGGAGTATGTCCATGTCTGCCCAAGAACTTCATTGACACCAAAATGAAACATTTCTCCCAATGATCCATTCTGTTGTTTGTTTATGTATAAACAAACATCAAAATGAAACATTTCCACAAGCAATTCTTTCAATAGTTTCTCCATGAATGCACAAGCAGCAAAGTGAATAATCCCCAAATAATCCCTTCAGTAGTTTGTCCATGTCTACACAAGCACTTTGCTGACACATAAATGAAACATTTCCCCAGTGATCCCTTCAGTAGTTTTCCCATGTATGCAGAAGCACTAAAATGAAACATTTCCCCAAGCAATCACTTAAGTAGTTTGCCCATGCATGCATAAAATAATTCCCTTGTCATCCCTTCAGTAGTTTTTGCATGCATACGCAAGCAATTTACTGACAGCAAAATGAAATATTTCCCTAACAGTCCCTTCAGGAGTATGTCCATGTCTGCCCAAGAACTTCATTGACACCAAAATGAAACATTTCTCCCAATGATCCATTCTGTTGTTTGTTTATGTATAAACAAACATCAAAATGAAACATTTCCACAAGCAATTCTTTCAATAGTTTCTCCATGAATGCACAAGCAGCAAAGTGAATAATCCCCAAATAATCCCTTCAGTAGTTTGTCCATGTCTACACAAGCACTTTGCTGACACATAAATGAAACATTTCCCCAGTGATCCCTTCGGTAGTTTTCCCATGTATGCAGAAGCACTAAAGTACAATATTGTTTTAACTAAAGTCAATAATGTACCTCAAAATGTATGGCAATATATATTCCTTTTTTCCATTTGTGATGATCTGAGGTACTGCCAACAATGCCAGGAGAAGTAGGGCAGTAGATGCATGACTTGTGCCAGCACAGCTAGCTGGACTTTTGTAAATAATTATATGTCATTTGTATATCAAACTGATTTGTACATATGCTTGTGCTGAAAATGTATTTGTGAGGTTTGCTTGTGTTAAAATGTATCAACAGTGCACCCTGCTGGAATGAAAATAAATGTACATGTATTATTATAACCAAATTAAATGTATATGTTTTGACAGAGGACACTGGGACAGCAAAAGTTAACCAGCTAACTTACTTTAAGAAAAATAAGGGAAATGTAAATGAGCTGTTAAACCATTGAAACAGTACCCCAAAGTGCTGAATAGATCAGAGATTGCGGGTCTGGAAGAAGCCTTTCTTCATTAGCTCAGTAAAAAGAAGGGAAACCCCAGGCACTGTCATAAACATTTAATATATATATTGCAGCCATTTATGCTAAATTCCTGCCTCAGATTCAGAGGGGGCTGCTGTTAGAGTCTATAGTCAGGTGACCAGATTATGTCATTCAGCAAGCTATCTTGGATATTATATTTTACAGGGAGTAATCTCTGAGAAGGAGTATTCTGTTTTGGGGAACCTGACTAGAAACACTGCTCATATATTTCACTGTGCCTTACTCTATCAAGTAAGTTATTAAGTATAGTAATAGATTCAGTCAGGAATATAGTGAAGTTTAGTTTAGATATTATTTTTCTTTATTTGTCTGAATCTGTCAGTCAATGTTTTTTTTCAATATTTCCTGTTATCTGAACTCTGTGGTTTACTGTAAATACATATTCAGTATTTTCATGCTCTTTTATTAATTATTGATAAATATAGTTGAAATGTTTATTGTTGATGGTCCTTGTAGAAAGTATTTAACCTTTGAGAGTGCTAATATTTATTTGGTGACACTGTGTGGGCCACTCCAGAAGGCCTAGCTGTCTTGCAAACTACTGCCATTTGTATTAGTATTGATATTACAGAGCATAATTGAACCCCCTTTGTTAATGGCCTTAGAGTAGCTGATTGGTAAGTGTCTGGTGGCAGTCACAACTACATGATACTCTGGGCAGAAGGGGGCATGGCTGATAAATCTGTGCTAGCCTTTCCCAAGTGTGTGTGTCTGTGTGTGTGTGTGTGTGTGTGTGTGTGTGTGTGTGTGTGTGTGTGTGTGTGTGTGTGTGTGTGTGTGTGTGTGTGTGTGTGTGTGTGCGTGTGTGCATGCGTGTGTGTGTGTGTGTGTGTGTGTGTGTGTGTGTGTGTGTGTGTGTGTGTGTGTGTGCGAGCTATTTTGTGTAGGGAAACAGAGCACTGGGTTTACAGATAGGGTGCTGGAGTACTTGGCACGGACAGTCTTCTGAGGACCTAATCCTAGAGCTGTCCCAGTGAGGAGTCTTAATGGGGTTCTAGAGGGAGACAGATATAGATAAATCTAGACCCCGGGCTGACTGTGTTCCTGTGTGCTCTTAAGGGAAATTGTGCTTCTTGCAAAGAAGTCTGCATCTGGAAATATTGAGTGTATCTATTTGTATTTCAAGTGCACATCCCTCTTCAGTGTCAGTGGTGAAAATTTAGGCTGCTTGATTACTGGCCCAGCATGGAGATGTCACATATTGGTTGGCAGTGGTCTGACCATCATACATCACATATTGGTTGTCAATGGTAAGACCATCACTTGCCACACCATTACCCTCATAACTTTGTATTCTCATGGTAAATTGTTGCTTACTGGCATAAGTTCAGGGTCATTTATACATTTAGTATACAAATAAGGTCCTTTTAGGGTCCATTTCTATGAATCCTACTTATAAGCAAATGTGTTATGCCCCTTTTCTGCATACTTGCTGTCACTCTATTGCTTATGCCATACGCATGTTAGGTTTTTATGTTAGGGAGGTATGTTTACCAAAACACCGTTGCATTTTCAGTTATTCTGAAAGATGTGATTTGCGTAAGCATGTAGTGACACTGTTCATGGATTACTGCTACAAATAAATGTGAAGGCTGGACTATAAATACTGCCCATAGTTGGTGCACTCAATCCCCCAGATTCACAAAATCTCCGTGTAAGACTTAATAAGTCTTATACAGAGGCTGCAGTTGAACGGTATGACATCAACGTGCCATGAATATGCATGAGGGCACGCTGACTCAACCGTAAGTCTTACACGGACCGTGTAAGAAAGCAGGGGGCATGTCAGACTGCCGAGCAGTCTAAATGTCCACGCCCCTGCAAGTGTTTCAAAAGTAAAAAAAGTACACACACACACAAGAGCGAGTCTGCTCAAATGTCCCTGCACCCAACACTACACTCCCTGATATTGTAATCCCCTATCATAGTTCTAAAACGCAAAATATTAAATATATATTTTTTAAATTCCCAAAGTAGCTGCCCGTATTTGCGCGTGTGTGCGCAGGTGTGCCCATTGCTTAGCTGCAGTTAGCAATTCAGACATGGAAGAGCATAAGAAAGAATGTTTATGCAAATCACACCAAATAGCAATAGCGTAATGGTAGAGTGTTTGCACAAAGAAGAGGCATTCATGGTTCGAGTCTCACCACTCGTATTTATGTTTTAAATCAGTATATGAAATAATACCTGACAAATATGTTTAAACATTACTAAAAAGCAGTGAAATGGCCAATGTATCAGTGAAGAAAATAAATATTTTAAAAGATCCTGATATAAAATTGCCTGCAGTTAAGCAGCGCTTCACCCAGCGCAATAGAGTTGCCCGTAGTTTAATAGCGCTTTACCTAGCACAATAGAGGTGCCCACAGTTTAACAGCACTTTACCCAGCACAACAGAGTTGCCAATAGTTCAATGGCACTTTACCCAGTGCAATAGAGTTGCCAATAGTTCAATGGCGCTTTACCTAGCTCAATGTATTTGCTCGGACGTGAGTGCCAACCAGGGCATCGTAGGGCACCGAGGAGCAATGTAGAGCAAAGTTGCTTAAATACAGCCACACCCCCTAGCCTGTCTGGACAGTATGAAAATAAAATGAATGACAAAGTTCGAACCCAGGACTCTGTGCATCAGAAGCAAAGTACAGAATCACTAAGCCATGACAACATAGGGGAAACGTCCACTGTTAACATTCATATACTTACAAATGATAGTTTTACCATTACTAAGCAGGTCTGCAGTCAGCCAAGAATTTTACAAAACGGCCAATCACAAAAAAGTGTGGGAAATGCGGCATATTTAAACCCCACTGGTGGAAATACATGCCATAACTGATTGTAGCTCACATCTGCAGTTAGAATGTCTGGTGTCAGAGAGGGAACACACTTCCGAGTGCAACGTTGGGGCATCAAGGAGTCCAAATACATGGTTTGGCTCCTTGTCCACCATCATGAGACAAGACTCCTGCAAGGCCAGTTCCAAGGGATAGAGTACAAGGCAGAGGCTTGGAACAGGTTAGCTCGTGACCTCACCAGTGCCACAGGCATTCCTCGGACTGGTGAGCAGGTCCGTCACCACCATGCAGACCTGAAGAGATGAAAGCAGGACTACCTGAACCAGTGGATACAGGAGGCCGGTGGGATGCGGGATGCCCCACAACTGAATAAGTAGCCATGGAATGCAGTATGTAAGAATTGATAATGGAGTATGTATAATGGATAGGTATGTCTCAATATCCCCTCATTTACTTTACAGCTGCAGGTGACCGTGCTATGAATCAGCAAGCCTATGCTGATAGGCTGCTAAGGCTGCACCACCAGACAGGTTAGTGATTATTCTACATGTATTGTTATATAAAATATCGGAGAGAGCATGAAAGAAAGTGTTGTAGTCCAATAATACAGCCATAAAATTGCCTGAATAAGTCCTCTGCATGTACTGTCAGATAAAAATGTCAGAGAGGCAGAAAAAGAGTGTAGTAACCCATTAAGAAAGGTAACATATGTCTGGAATAATATCTCTGCAGGCATTGTCATATAAAATAAGTGAGTGAGCCTGAAATAAGAGTGGGCTAACCTATTAATAAAGGTATAATATGTCTTGAACATGTCTACCATATACACCGTTAAAACAAATAAAGGAGTGAGCCTGTGGAAAAGTATGTAATGTCATTAATAAAGGTCTAAAACCCAGAGTGTGTCTGTGTCACAGAGTCTGAAATGTTGTTGTACCCTTGCATTACACAAACAGTACTGTTTGAAAAGGTACTGGCAACCCAGAGTTGTGCAGTCCCATATAAAGTGGGTGATGGAAGTGCTAGTAGCTGTGAAACATATATACAGTCCACAACAGTCAGTTACTGGCTGGCATGAATAACTAAAGCTGGCACATGTGTAGCATGTTATACTTTCCCCAAAAATGTGAGTGTGTGTCAAGAAATGCGGGGTTCTGTATAAATTGAAGTGAAAATGTCATGTGAAAACATCCCAGATATGTAGATAAAGAAATATAAATGCAATCTAGAAATATGTAGCAGTAACATCTGCATCCTGGACAGTTAGTATGTCAGATATAGGTCAGGCATTTATTGAACTAGCCAACCTAATGTATGGTGGAAAGTGTAATAATACATGTAGGGGATATACACCTGCAGTCACTAGGAATGTAGTTTAGATGAAAAGCTCATTAAAAGATGTTAATCGAGGTATTTTCTACACCCTACTGTATGTGCATAAACCATGCAATTCCACACCTCAATGGGTATGTGTAAATATTTGTTGGGACATATGTCCTACTGTTCTATAAATATTTGCATTCACGTTGATGCATGTGCCCTCTTTGAACACCACAATCATGGTGGCCTGTTGCTACCAAACATCCCTGCATGCTGTTGGAATAACCACTGTGGTTCAATATATGCATGTGTTATGCTTGCTGTTCAACTGTTGTATCCTTGGTGTGTTGGGTTAATGGGAATATTATTGCATGCTGTTACAACTAATCTGGAATGCTGTTTTGCTTATGTTGTAATTAAACACACCTAATCACAGAACGTATGGGAAGGCCGGACCCAGTGGACCCACCTGTCCCACCTCAGCCGGCGAGTGCACCTGGCACCAGCAGGTCCAGTGGCCAGCCTGGGCTCCCCTCCTCTATTGGTCCTGTGCCACCTTCAGGTGGAAGCACTGCAGGGGATGGGGCTCATCCCTCCGGTGCAATCGTGGACGGAGAAGGGCCACCTATCACCCTTCTAAGGGCCCGGGCTGTGGTGCGTAGGGAGCTCCAGCGTACAGTCACTGATCCCCTATGCCAGCTTGAGGTGAGAGTGGAGCGTCTCACGGGTGAGCCTGCCTGTCCTACGTAGCCCCCAGCACAGCCACCCTCAGGACTGTGAAGGTTCAGTGGTGACTGCCCATAGGTGGGGGTCTCAGTTCCACTGTTACCATATGTGGGGTCATGGGTTTGTGATTTCCAAACATCCGACCCCGTCAATTGTGTTCACCCACCCCATGTGTCATACATCGCCCCTGTATGTGTCTTGTCTGTCTTGTCTGTTTACCTTCCCAACCTACCGCCCCGGACATACCTACTTCCTCTACCTCACTTCCCACTCCCACCTGAAAAAAAAAAAGGCAATCTGTACCCACAAAAAAATTATTCCCCATACATAGCTGCCCATTTTGCACACATGTCCATCAGACAAACATGTAAGCTGATAATTAGAGTTGGCAGTACAACATACTTTGTTGTCCTCACCCCTCTCTCAGGGGTAGAAGGTTTCAAATTTCACTCCAAATTCATTGTATATGCACTGCTGTTGCTGTTAAAGAAATGGGCAGCTATGGACCTTCCCTACACCCGTCCTGCACTTCCCGAGCTTGTTTACGTACTGTCTGTCCCTCTTTGTGCCCCCTTTTTCACCACTTTCCTATCTCCCCATTTTCTTTTCTTTAAAAGAAATTAGCGTGGGGGTTAGCGGGATTAAGCACTTTTAAGCGATAGTAAGTGAGTTTAAGCGAGTGTGCACATGTGTGCACTTAGCTTAGTATTGCTAAGCGTCGCGCAAACCCTCGCAAACCTGCTTACAACTTCTTAAAAGTGCCTTAGTCACTCTATGACAGGGCCCTTGTTCTGTTCAGCAGCAAAATAAAATACCCTTGTCAGTCTCGAACCCCACACCTTGAACTCACCAGTCTGTATGAAGTACCACTAAGCCACAGCAGCTATACAATAAGTTGGTGCTGTAAGAAATATATCATGCATTACAATGAGTGAATGTAAAGGGAAAATAGGAAAGCCATAGGAACACATTGCAATAACTACTGTTGTATGCCAGTTAATTCTCTAATTCGAAAAGAAAGTACATACTCCCATGTATCCAGTGTTAGCATTAGGAGGTGTGAGTAAACTTACACACTGAGAAGAGTGCAGTGGAAGAAGCAACAGTCAGGTTTCAGTACAACATACATATCACTGGCTACAACCATAGCTTCAGATATGAGACATATACCAACCTTCTGACTGAGACAACAGTGTCCACAGCAAACAAGCATGGGCCCCACCTTGCACAACTGAAAGGGCTACGCCTACCTAACCTAGCATTTTATAGCAGTGTCCTGCAATCACAGTGAGTACTGCAATTACCACACAACAGGCTGCATGCAATTACTAAATGGTGGGCACCAACTGGTGCAGAGGCCATCACATGCACATGTGCAGATACCTAGAAAAGCAGCTTGTACTTGCTGTCCACACATTCAATAATATCATTGCACCAACAGAGAGAGAGAGAGAGATAGACAGACAGACAGACAGACAGAGACAAACAGTCTGTAAGAGACAGACACTGAAAAGAAAGACAAACACACAGAGGAAACCAAAACAAAAAAAAGAGCAACAGCTACAACAGACAGAGGTGAGGAATACAAAGGTAAGGTATGTAACAGATATGTATTTGCTGGCATCCAAATGATGTGTCTGAAGGGTACTCTACATACTGTGAATCATCCATATGTGGCAGCAGTCTGTATCTATATGTATATGCACATGTGCATAGGGCAAGGGACATACTGCAACTGTTAGTGAAGGCTGGACCTATATATGTTGTTGAAGGTTGCTATGTGCACATATGTATGTAGGTGGAAGTGTGTGGCATTGCAGACAGCAAGCAGTGCAGGTATATGTCATGTGGTGGTTAAATGCTGTGGGACTGAGCTACAGGCAGTGAGGCCTGCTACAGCTATATGGCCTGAGGACAGCAAAATGCATTCTGCACAACACTGTGCAATATTATTACATAACCGTATGTCTCACAACTGTTGCATAAATGACATCCCCACCATGAGAGGTGGACAGTATACGTGCCTATATGTGCATCTATACGTACAAGACTGGATCTATACATGTATGTGTATAGATATATGTATGCATACAACACTTAAGAGTATGTTTTTACATCGAGATTATCCTGAATTACTCTTAGACAGCTTAACACAAGAAGTAATAGAGAAGAGAAGTGACATTTATAGACCCCTATTACCTGTTAAAAATATTTTGACTTCACAACATTTGGATAGTAGGACCAAGGTTGACTGTGTTAGTACCCTCAAACTTGTAGGACAGGAAGTGACCCATACTAATATTAAAAACACTAGGAACTTTATAACTACCTTTAGTAAAGATAGTTATGTTTGTGTAAACATATTAAAGAAAAATTTGGAATTGTTTAAAATGTACCCCCTTGTTCTTGATAAGTTGGGTGAAAGCCCTAAGGTGGTTTTTAGGAAAGGGAAGAACCTTAAAGCATCCTTGGAAAGCTATAATATATCTTCAGTACGCAATCCAGGGATGTCTAAGTGTCAGAACTGTAATTATTGTAGCTTTGTGGAGGAAACAAACTGTTTCCATATTAATGGTAGGTCTTACAAATTGAAACATAAACTTAATTGCAATTCCACTTTTGTCATTTATTTAGCTAAATGTACAGTCTGTCCCGTCTTCTATATAGGGAAAACCAATAGGAGACTTAGGGACAGAATGTACTAACATTTATATGCAATAAAGAAATGTAAACTTGACAATGCTTTAGCTAAACGCATTTCTGGTTACAATAACCATAATTTCAATTTTGTTGCTATAGAACAAGTTAACATTGACTGTAGAGGTGGACCGAGACCCCTCAAACTTGAGGAATTAGAGCTGGTGTGGCAAGTGAGGTTAAATGTATTTAGCCATCCCAGACTCAATGACACTTGTTCTATCACTAGTGTACTCAAACTGAATAGCCTTAAGAGGTGACTGTGGTCACATATTTGCACTAGTTAGTATACTTTAACGAGTTTAAATTAATGACTATTAATGAAATAGGTTGAATTATTCAGGCTTTTAATTATATGGCTTGGATATATCTTAGAGAAACATAAGCACTCGTGGGATGTATTACTTGTGCCCTTGTTTAAACTTTATTTATTTTTTATTTTTTATTCATTTATTTCCCTTTTTCCATGTCTTGAGATGAATTAGTTACTGTCATTTTAAATAGAATGAATGGAATGTTCATTTGGTCTTGTGATAATGATGTTTTAACTGCTAAGGTTTTAAATATAAGGATAGTTGTCTATTAATGTTAAACTGTTTCTGAGGAAGTCAGCGGATTTAGCTGATGAAAAGTGCTTAAAGAATAAACGTGTTATTTGGACTGCTGTGCCTGCCTTTGCACTTGTTTTTTGTTCTTCGTTTATTAGTTATTTGCCTTGTTGTTTTGTATGGTAGTTTGTGTCCTAGGTGTGAAGCCAGAGAAAGATGTGTCAGTTATTGGGATGCAGACATAGTAGTATGGCATATGTTGTGATGTAGTTCCTTGTGTACGACTGTGGTGTCCCATTGTAGGTTGAAGCAATACATGTATGCTCAGTAAGTGGTACTGCTGGTGAATCCAGCTCACATAGGAACTTTTGTACTACCTGAAGCTGTAGGCCTAAACAGCATAGTATGGTGTATGTTCACATTCCCTGGTAACACCGTCTTGTGTGTTTCCTGTAGTCTGCACAGATTACATACCTCAGGCATAGGCATCTGTAAGTAGGGGCACACAGTACTGTAAGGTACACAGGTAATGCTCATCTGTGTCGGCATACATTTGTGTGTTGTATGTATGTCTGATGTGTGTGTAATGATGCCTGTACCATGCCTGCAATCACATGTGTGTTACAGGGTATGTGTGTGTGTACCTAGCAACATGTATACTGTGTTGCAGCAGCATGCCAGCTCTATTAACAACCGTGCACATATGTTAGATAGGGGTATGGCATCAACGACTAGGGTGGTTTACTGGTAATACCGTAAATGTACTTTACATTCAATGCATTGGATGACATATGTCTTCATGCATTAGCTTGATATATACCCCCGTGGCGAGGTTGTGCATTGTATCCCAAGCAGTGTGCCGAGTACCGGTGTATACTGGTTTGTTACATGGAGTGTGGCAGGCACTGTCAGCAAAGTTTTGGGCTGAGCACTGATATGTGCTATTGAATGTGTGTATCCTCTGACAGACAAACAGATGCCATATATGGCAGTTAAGTGATATCTGTACTTAATAATGTTAAGTGTGCCACATGACTTGCTCACACATATTGTTTAATTGTCTTCCAGGGTTATGGCTCATCAACGCAATCCATCATATACAGCTGCGGAGGAACAGGAAATACATAACAGCCTGGTGCAGCACTATACACTGCTGTTTTCCAGAGCCAGCCACCACCAGCATGAGCATACTGCACTGTGGCAAGACCTTGTTCATCGGGTAAATGACATAGGCATGCATAACCGGACATATGAGCAGGTATGCCATCACTGCAGTGATTTAATTAGACATGTCCGGTGGCATGCGTCTGATATCCATAGACAACAGCTTGCCACAGGTGGTGGGGCGGCCATACATCCCCCCTCACCAGAGTGGAGGAACTGCTCCTAAGCATGGTGGCTCCTGGCCTACAGCAGCAACAGCATCACACATGTGTCATCATGGAGGCCGGAGCCACCCAGCATGATGACATGGAGCATGCAGGTAATATGCCCTAGCTGTAGACTACTGTTACCTGTATTGTTAGAATATGCATATGTGAGATGTGTACTGTGTGTTCAGCAGTTGTGCTGCCCATTGTGTGCAATACAGATATTTGGAATAGAATCTGTACACCTGTGACTGTTGACTGTTGTTCTACTGTAGTTTAGCACACTCACAGTAGCAATGCCACAGTTGTGGCCACTGACAAACTGTGTCATATTCTTGTAGGTCCCTCTGGTGTGACAGCAGGGCAGACAATACATGCTGGTGAGTGTGTTAACACTTTAATATTGGTAATGACATGTGCATGTCATAGGTGAGGTGTAGGCTATGTACACGTAACACACCTACGCATAATGCATGCTGTGCATGTTTGCTGTGAGACATTAAACATCTCAGTTAAGTCAGTAGCTGCCTCAATCACATGCAATGCACAGAGCAGCAGACACATTTGTGGCAACACTGTAGTGCACATTGGATATGCATAGTTGCTACAGCTGTACACAACAGAACACGTTTATCATACGCAGTACATGAAATCATGCTACATTTGTTATTACCACACACCCGCTGTAAGGTCAAACTTCAGTATCCCATATGTCATGCACACACACATGATGTACCTCAGGGGTAGAGGCCTATCTTGGGGCTGTGCAACACTCTTCAACACATAACACAGTCATGTTAGGCAATGCTCCCTATTGGGCACCTCACACACCCATGTACAAAGTGGCTGTGTAATTGTGAACGTAGCCACGACACTGCAGTTCAGGTACAGCATGCTAGGCGGTGGTCTTGCACACATTAGTAGCTGTGAGTGACCACAAGATGCATGATGATGATGGTACAGGGTACTACAACCCATCCAGTTACAGTGACCACAGTACTACTCAGGGCAGTCATCGCTGTGCACCTCAATGTTGTGTGTGTGCAAACATCTGCACCTATACACAATATGCATAGCATGTTGTGTGTGTTTTTACATATGCCAGTATACACAATATGCACAGCAGTCGTCATCTGAACAAAGTGTCACATATATGTCATGGAATGCTAGTGGGTGTATAGGTCATATGACACACATTGGGTATGTGTGGTGTTTAATGTTGCAGTTGTGTACCCGACATATCTGCAATATGTCCCACACTCACCATAACCACTGTACAGTGGCCATGTCGAGCATTGGGATTCCTTCATGTCAACATGCACCACTCATCACATGTGTGTACATAGCATGCATGGGCTACACCTGTGTCCACTATTATCTGCTATGGACTCAGACACTGTACTCAGATATGGAAATCTATGTGTCACACAGATGACACATGCAGCCATGGCATGTATACCTGTGAGTGATGGTGCACAGGGCATTGCAGAGCTAATGATACTTGCACAGCAATGTTGTGTCCAGGTACACATTGTGTTCCAGGGTGTAGCCAATCACTGAACAACTACACAGTTGAATCAAAACCATGTACACTTCCATGAAATAGGGGCATCTACACTTGCATGCATGGTCTTGTACAACACATATTCTACATGCTGACACGTGTGGTGACTGTTTGCCTTGTGATAATGACACCCACTTTCACCCACTATAGAGTATGTGTTGGATTGCTGGTGTGTGTGTGTATGTGCTGTAGTGAGGAGTGTATATGTGTGCATGTGTGCATGTGTGCATGTGTGCATGTGTACATGTGTGCATGCGTTCATGTGTGCATGTGTTCATGTGTGCATGTGCACATGTGTGCATGTGTGCATGCATCATGTGCAGACTGTAAAGTGTGTTTCCTGTCTTCCTCTCACAGGTGCTGAGTTAGGGGTGGCCGAAAGCAGCAGGGAACCTGAAGCCACTGCCACGAACAGTGGTGATGATGAGACAGGTATTGTGATGGCACAGGTAGGTTTGACAGGGTCTGTCATTGGTCCGCCAATCGACAGTACACAGTGTTCAACCCCATCTATGCGCACACTCATACTGTCAATACATCCCTCACCACCAATGGCCATAGGCGAGGGACAGCATACAGTTGGCATTGACCGGGAGAGTGTGGTACCCATGGCACTTGCATCCCCTCAGAGCAGCCATAGCCAGATTCCTGAAATGGTACCACATAGGCAGAGGTCCAGGGGTTCTCGGGGGAGCACCGCTGGTCATATTGTCCCTGGCAAACGTGCCCTCACAGGTCTTACAACATCCAGTATGTTCCAGGCTGTAATGCAGGCTCAGGCACATATGGAACAGTACACCAGAGAGGGACTTAGGGTGCAGAGGACCCATTACACTGCTATCAATGACAGCATCTGTGACCTTGCCTGTGCCATCTGGAATTACACCAAGGTCATTGATAGATGTTGGGGGGAGACAGCAGCTGCCCTCCACAATATGTCTTCCATGAGCCAGGACCGTGCGGGACGATTGCGATGTCGACGCGGATGCATGCCAGCAACAGCAACAGCTGGCAGTGGTCGCGGATGGCCCACAGTTCACAGCCGCTCCTGTAGTGGCAGTACCTGGGGCTGGCCTGTCCATTGACCATCCCAGTAGACCATGTGCACGTGGCTCTGGCCAGTCCCAGCAGGGACATGGGTCCAGTTGTCATACCTCTGCCTCTGATGACAGTACCCAGTCGGGGTTGGCACCCGATACTGTCCGTAGCACCCCTGCCAGGCACAGGTACTGTGTCCATGGCCAGAGACAGTGATCTGTGCAGCCTAGCAGGTACAGTCTGTGGCTGTCCCACAAACTACCGTATATGGCAGCCACATGGTGGAGCTGTGCGCATGCAGACACACACACATCAACCAAACAACTAGGGCTCACACATACACACACACATTACATCAACATTGGCCCATGCTGTACTGTTGTCCCACACACACACACACACACACACACACACACACACACACACACACACACACACACACACACACACACACAGACATGTCGATTGGATGGGTCAATGTCAGGCTCTGCCAAACAACAACACACCCTGTGCATATGATGATACCTGTGTCACCTCCTGTCATCTGTAACATTGATGCAGGAACAGGCTAACATGGTGCTGATGCACAGGGTGACATTATAGCAATGTAGCAATATTAGCAAGTTGTCAACAGGAAAGTGTAATGACATCCTTGTAGGTATGTCTGAGCAGGCATTATGCATTACAGCTCTGATTGTCAATGTAGCATTGTTTACACAACTGTTACATCTGTGTATGTATTGTCCACCCATGTGCCACTTGGCTGAAGTGTACTGTGTTGCCAGCATGTGTTAGTGAATGGACAGTACTTGTGTGATGTGTGCAGTACAGATTAGCAAGTGTACATCTGTGAACATGGTGGGTGCACACTGTCTGCATGTACGTGCATGGTGGACACATAGGACATGTGGCATACCCTGTTGTACACATTGTTAACATCTCATAGTAACTTTCAATGGCCAGTATGTATTCTACTACAGTTATGTACTAACATGGGTCCATGTGTGTGTATGACATGGGTTGACACTATGCTGTGGGTGATACTGTTAATATCTGTCAATGATTTGTGGTCTGGTAGTATACACAACCTCAACAGCATGACTATAAGCAATCATTGGATGATGTCCTGACAAATGACACACAGTTGTAGGGAACTCAGTAACAGTTGTATCCTTCCGGTACTATACTTGAACACTAACCAGTGATATTGACCGACACCCATTCCTTGGACCACACCTGTTTGGCATATAGCCTCCTTAGGTACATGCAAACGCACTAGGGATGTGTCCATCCACATCTCCAAATGCATGCATTGGCCTACAATGCATTCCCTAGATGGGACGCATATCCTACTCAAGGGTATCATACAGACAGATACCTGTTGTCTGATACATGCTGTATAGCAGTAAGCCGGCTATGGCATAGTCATCCACGTTTACTATACATACTATCCCGTCAGTACCACATTGATGGTAGACCTCAACATGTATGTTGGGTACCAATGTGTACATACAGCCTTATGTTATGTCATGTGTCCCTTGGTATCCACATATCCATAGGTATTGTGGAGTCCCTCGGTGTATCACATAAGACATTAGAATCCTGAATGCATATCCACAAGGCAGTTGTACACCTATACAGACTGTCCATTATTGACAGTCGTTGTTGTGTATGAACATGTCTGACATATACCCCAGGCATATACCCTCACTCACACTACTCTTTAGTAACTGTCATGGGTTTGTGTGGCACAGATGACCTTGGCCACAGATCACAACAGTGGACGGCCTTGCCATATACCTACATATGTGACCTACGATCTGAGAAGCAGCGGCACAACCTGTCAATGGAAACAGATGTATCTGATATCTTTTGTGCTGTGTGTTTTTTAATAAACTGTTGAAGTAAATGGCTGAGACTTGTGGATTTTTGAATTGGATAGCCTCTATTGGATGACTACCTGAAATTCATCATTTGGTGCAGTGTGTGTTTTTTGTGGATTACGGCGCGCTATTTGCTTTACTGGCTAGTTTCCCTTCTCCATCTGTATTTGTAGGATGGTGAGATCATCAGCCTTTCCAAAGAGGAATGTACCTCTTTTAGTGAGTTTTCCCAGTCTCCAAAAAGTGAACACCTCTCAAAGGAAACTGCACACATACACACCCCAACAGTGGACGGCCTTGCCACATACCTACATATGTGACCTACGATCTGAGAAGCAGCGGCACAACCTGTCAATGGAAACAGATGTATTCATGTGATATGCAGGCTTCACACCTTTGTACTGATTGAGGGGACATGTACACACATATATATTTGCCACGCAGATACCTGATGTGTGCAATGCACTTACTGTTTTAATCATAATATGTCCTACCATAGTAAAACCAAAACCCACACCGCATTGACACACACACACTGTCAGTGTTTGCAGAGTTCAAACCCCTACCTAACTATGTTATGATACTAGAAAGAGATGCATTAACATGGCACGCTATTTGCTTTACTGGCTGGTTCCCCTTCTCCTGCTGTATTTGTAGGATGGTGACATCATCAGACTTTCCAAAGAGGAATGTACCCCTTTTAGTGAGTTTTCCCAGTCTCCAAAAAGGGCACACCTCTCAAAGGAAACTGCAATCATACACACACCCCCCCTACACACACACACACACACATACACACACACACACACACACACACACACACACACACACACACACACACACACACACACACACAGTCAGTGTTTGCAGGATTCAAACCCCTACCTACCTATGTTATGACACTAGAGAGAGAGACATATTAACATGGCACACTATTTGCTTTATTGGTTGGTTTCCCTTCTCCTGCTGTATTTATAGGATGGTGACATCATCAGACTGGACATGGTGATGTGTGTACACTTTGTTTTATGCCATTCCAAAAATGGTCCGTGTGGGTCAGCAGGTGTCAACAGCTTGAACAAGACATCATAATCTTTACCTTGTGTGATCTATCTGTGGACACATTGACATTCCGTCATATGTCAACACATATTTATGCACAGCTTGTTGGTTTTGTGGATACTACATGTGCCTGGGATGTTGATAAAGGGCTATTCAAAGTCTATGTAAGACATGTGTAGATGTGTTCAGTGATGTATGTCCTGGGTGGCTGCTTTGCAAATAGTCCAGCATGTTTGGGAACCATGATCCGCACATGAACATACCACAGTTGGTAGGGTTGTGGGTATGTCAGCTTCCAATAGCTTTGTTTATGACTGCAACCATGATGGACTCCATGACCTTGCAGATCAGACTTCATAGGCGTACTGGACTTGACTTCCCATGGTGTGTTGTGCACCAACACTTGTGGGGAGTGCCATATGTTGCTGTAACACATTCAACGGTTTCACATCCTGTGTAGGGGGTGAGGCTCAGCTGACTGTTCAGGTGCAGGATCTGTTTGTTCTGTAGTTTGTTCATGACACATATTGGGAATCAATGTATTCCACTTGCTGCCAGGCTTTTGGCATTGGGGGTAGCTGCTCATCCATTCTACATGTGATATGTCCTGGTATGATGATATGGACTATTGTCAGTGAGAGGTGGGTATGTACATATGGGCCTGTCTGTCAGGATGTCGGCATTGTCAGTCAGGTACAGGTAGCCCTGACTCAGGACATATATGGGTGTACATTGCTATTTATGACATAGCTGAAGGAGGTGTCATGATTCAGTCTGGGCTCCTTCTCAGCTACTCTTTATAAAACACCAACGAACATGAGCACTAATCCCTGTTATACTCTTTTACACACTTAACACCCTACTGATCTTTTGTGATCAGGCTACAGAGTATGTCATCATAATATCCTGGCATGTCCAGGGGTCGGTTTTGTGTGTACTCTCCAGTCCAGCTGGTGAATATTGTGATATTGACACAATGTCACATCTGCCTCATATACACAGACAACCCTCTCCTCCTCCCAACAAACTCAGATATATGTGTGAGATGCACTTATATAGACATACAGGGTGCTGAACTCTCTCGACCCATGACTGACACAGTCTATCAGGTGGTGAAGGTAATCACACACACCACATATCAGTCTCACATATCCTCTAGCGACAGCACTCAAACCACATTATCACACATAGACATACTTGGATGCTGTAAATGAACTCTGCCTAAGCAGCAGAGACCTCCAAAGCAGACACACACACATCTCCTACCCCACTACAATACCCACATATCACATAGTTCACAATGTAAATGTGCCACACAGTCACTGCCCTTCGGGCTAAACAACACACCTAATACACTTGTAATAAGTGACACTTATTGTCAGACACACTGACGTACCACTCACCAGCCCAAACAAGGGAATAGTCACTTTGGGCTGTCTGTCGGGTGCCAGGATCTGCCACATAACACATGCAGTCAGGTCACTCCAAAGCAAGTACAGGACTGGCACCATCATTGCCCATGCTGGTGCGTAAAACCTCAGATGTTACTCCCTGGACCACATGACATGATACATGGAGGAACACTGTGATCATGTAGCCCAGGCCAGTATGACCCTGACCTTGTCTAGCATCTTACACCCACCAATTATGATGTCACAGTATACAGACAAACATATCACGTTTAACAGTTGCCTAACAAATTTGTTTCATTCATAGGGGATACAGTGTCTGTCAGCCTGTGGTGACGTGCTCAACATGCCACGTAGCTTCACTATGGAGAGCTTGCACCTGTCACCCTTGGACTTTCGAATGCTGGCTAAGGCTCTTGCTACCACCATAGTGCCTTTTTTAAGCAGGGCTCAAAAGACAAACCCACCTCCATAGACATTACAGGTTAAATGAAACTAAGGGTAATGCTGCTCAACACCAGATGTGTTACCCTCATATTGCGGCCACTCAGGACTCTCCTCAGTATGGAGGATAGCAATATCTGTGCACTAGCAGATACCTGGTTCAGGCTCACTTATGCACACCAGCACTACCAGGTTATGTTTTATACCATGCTTTCTGACAACAAGACTTGGAACAGACAACACAACTAGGGGGAGTATCCATGTACATCACAGATACACACACCTCCGGGTTAGTAGCACTGCACAAAGCATCACAAACCATACATATACAACTATCATTGTGTAAAACTGCCTTTCAGTTTGTTGCCTGCTACAGACCACCCTCCCGAACTCAGGAACCACACTCAGCTTTCATGGGAACTAAGGAGAATATGAATGTCTCCACAAACACCATTATATTGGGTGACTTCATATACACAAATATTGACTGGGGATACTTCTCAAGCCCCAGCACCCTCACCCAATAGTTGCTACAATTTGTAGACTCATATGGTATGGCACAACTAGTCAGCACAGCCACAAGGGGGAATACATATTGGACTGGATCATCACCAACATGGGGACTCTGTGTTCCACTACAGCAATATACCCCTCATTGGTAAGGTCAGAACATACATGTATCTCACTGGACATACATACACCCTCCACATACCCATCCTGGGTAATCTTGGTGAACTTCTCATGAGCCAATGTCTCACTTCACCAAAACAAGGTGGTATCCTTCAGAGACCCTGAGACAGTGGCAAATATGGCTCACACTGCTGAATCCTTTACATACACATTCTATGGACACCTAGTGGACTGCATGGATTGAGCTATCCCAAATAACAACAGGACTCACTCCTCCAATGGCAGGGGACCTGTCTGGTAGACCCCAGCCATTAATAAGCTGTACAACACCAGGAGGAAGCTACTACATGATAGAGCACAATCCCAGACTGGGAAGGCATCTGTGATCTGTACTAGCAGACAGCTACGATCACTCATGAACTTTTCTAAGGGCCGCTTCTACTGGACAATTGCACCAGACATGTAGGACTATCACACGCCTTCTTCAGTTATGTCAGGAACCTGGGTGGACACTCACTGATATGCTGTGAGTTACTGCATACTGACTAAACTTTCCCTGAACCCACTGGCATTGCCAACATCCTGGAAAACAGGTTCAGCACAGATGTCTCCTCCCCATCCCCCCTAAGGAGCAACTATCATTCCCAACAGAGTATAACGTCCATGACATCACACAGTAACAGATGAGTGCTGCCCTCCCCAAAGCGTACATCACAGTATTAATAGGACCAGACGGTGTCCTGGCCTGCATCTTACATGAGCTTCATGACAGACGTAACCCTCATATTACATCACTGTTCAATATCAGAGTTACTACAGGATATGTACCCAAGGAATGGCGTACAGCGACAGTGGTCCCACTCCACAGAGTTGGTGCCACAATGGACCACAGACAATATTGCCCTATAAGTCTAACTAGCCTGTTCTGCAAAGCTATGGAGCGTATTGTCATGGGACTCATACACATAGATATCGGGAACCTACAGCCACTGTGTCCTACACATTTCAGCGTTGTTGTGGGCAGATCTTGCCTCTTAAACCTGTTTGTATTCTTTAAACAGTTAACAGGTCCATCGACATAGGTACGGTTGTCCACACAGCCTACCTGAACCTTGCAAAACCCTTCAACACAATAACCCACTGGGCCATTATGCATAGGCTCACCAGTGTCGATATGGACACATATCTCACACGCTGGATTGCTACCTGGATTGGGATAGCACCCACATGGTCAGAATTGCAGGTGCCATGTCTGACTATACACCAGTTACACGTGGCATCCCACATGGCTCGGTCCTGGAACCTCTCTTGTTCAGTATATATTTTTCTGACGTACAGGCTACCACAGGGGGAATATGGCTGAACATGTTCACACTTGACTGCAAACTGTGTGCCATGATCAACTCTCCAGCTGCCACATGCATACTCAAACAGGGTCTCACAGAGATGGATGACTGGTGCCTGAGCCATGGCCTACATCTAAATGAAATTAGTTGCATAGTCATCCCCTTTGGGAATAACAACATGCCCACACATTATCACATAGGTAGTACTCCATTACATATGGTAGGAGTTGTTAGGGGTTTGGGGACATGACTTGTTTGTACTGTCGCCTTTGACATTCACGTTGCCAAAGTGGTTGGAGACGCCTTCTATATGAGCCACCTTATCCCATATGGTTTCCCATCTAGATCGAGTGAGTTCATTGTGCCCCTATACTCTATACTCATCACGACCATGCTTGGTTACAATGCCACTTTTTGGGTGTACCTTACCCAACACCTGCAGCAACTGTACTGGCCACAGAAGTTCCTCACCAAGCAGATCTAGGGACTCACACAGATGCCCTGCACAGTTCGGATGCAGTAACTCCAGCTCTACTCAGTCGCTTACCACCTACGATACCTATATATGATGTGTGCCTGTTGCTTACAGATATACCCAACCCAGAATTACTGGACATGCTCCACCTTAGGATATCCAACTCCCTTGGAACTACACACTCCAGGGACGTATACCTCAGCACAGATGTTAATAGGACATGCTGGAGGGACAGATTCTTATCCCAGAGGCTCCACTCACTCCAGATTATAACCCCAGTTTCGCATAGGCAGAGCCACCCACTGACCACCTACAGGAGACATCTTGATGACTGTATGGGTGTTTTCTTATGTTTACCTTGTGATATCTTCTGTGTCCCTGGTAGACAGAGGCACACTAGCCTAAGCTTACATGGGCTATCTTGTGTAACCTACTATTCACACACACAGTGTAGTAATCTGACAGGGTTGTGAATGCCAAACACATTCTGGCTAGGCTTGTACATGCCCTAGGGCAGATAGCCTAGTATCGACCTCTGAACCTATGCTAATGTTCAGGATGCACAATGCTTATTGCTGATACTGTTTTCAGGTGTTTATCATCTTTGCTTTACCAGTTTCTATGAACAACTTCAGTATCAGCAGAACATATTTGATTATGACAGGGTTCCACTATATTACAGATGTGTCTGTTGTCATATAACTGTGTGCACAGGGTGGATTGCTGGATAGTGACAGGTTCCTGGGTTAACACATGCAACTGCCAGATATGTATGGCCCACTGCTGTACTCAGACATAGCCTAAGTGTGTGAGTATGCCCAGTTCAGGCTTTTCGTGTTTTGTTGCCTGACATTTGTCTCATTTATTCAAGTGTGTGAGCATGCCCAGTGTGACCTTTCAGTATGTTTCTATCTGAGGTCCACTACATTTGTTGATGTGTGTGAACATGACCAATATTAACATTTATACTCTGTGTGTTGGAAGTCAGGTTCTGTTCTTACTGCAGGACTCACCTTTGTGTCATAACTCAACAAGGATTATGCTGTGCCTGCAGGGTTTCCATGAGATACTTTGCATAGACTTATCAACATTCCTTCATACAGGCTGACCACTGCAATACTGTCATGGTTTAGTGGTTCAGTAATTTGACTATAGCGCACAGTATCCTGGGTTTGAGGCCCATCACTGTTTTATATTTTCATACTGAGCAGACCAGACTGGTTAAGGGCCAGTTGAGCAAATATGAGCATGTTGTCTTTTGTTCAGCTATGCCCTACTTAGACCAGGCTTGTCCGACATTGCTCAATATTCACCAACATTGCTGGACGTTGCCCAGTATTACTCAACATTGACCACAGTTGTGCTAGTTGGTGTGTGCGATTTTGTTTGCATATACTACATGGTGGAAAATGCTGTTTAGCACTGCTTTCTATTGCTTACCACATGGCAATCATGCCTTAGGTGGTGCTGCAGGGCTGCCTATGTCGGATGCACATACTACACTCCCTGTACATGTTTGAAAGCAGGTAGTGTCAACTTAGGCATCCCTTTTACTCTATGTGCGAGTCAGAAAGAGGTATCATTTCCAGAGTTCCTACTGAGCCAGTGTATGTGCTATGCATTGCCTCTTTGCCAAGGCCAAAGCATACTGGGCATGCCTCCTTCTGCCTACTGGGGCAGGCTCAGGTTGTTCCTCCTCCGAGTCACGCTCTACCTGTGATGGCCTTGGCAATGGTGGTGGGCTGTTTGGCCCAGGCCTATGCTGGTCCTGCTGCAGCTGTTTTCGCAGGATCATATTATGTAGCATAGCACATACCATGACAATTTGGGTACATGTAGCTGGTGAGTACTGCAAGGCTCCACCAGATGTGCCCAGGCACTGGCACCATGACTTGAGCAGCCCAAACACACGCTCTATTATATTACGTGTTTGTGCGTGTGCCTCATTATGGCATTCCTGTTCAGGTGTGTGTGCATTTCTGATGGGTGTCATCAGCCACGGCTCCAGTGCATAGCCAGCATCCCTCACTAGGTGACCATGTGGGATGTCCCCATTGGCAAATGTCTGGTACAGCTGTGTCAGATGCAAGATATGGGAATCATGGTAGCTTCCAGGGCAGCAGGCACACACATTCAGTATTATGCCCTGGGCATCACACATGACCTGGCAGTTGATGGAGGGGAAGCCCTTGCGGTTGAAGTAGACCCTACCTCACTCGCTGGCTAGTGCTTTGATGCATATGTGTGTGCAGTCTATTGCACCCACTACCTCAGGGTATTCCACTATTTGCTGGAAGAGATGCATATTGCTGTCCAATACCTCATGGGAATTAGGGAAATATATATGATCACCGACATGTGCTGACATGGCATCCAGGAACTGGTGCAGTACCCTGGATGCTGATGCCTGTGATATCCCTATCATATCACCAGTTGGTCTCTGGAAGGTACCTGTTGCTAATATTCTTAGGCCAACACATACCTTGGTTTCCACTGGGATGGGTTCCCCTCTGTTGGTTCTGTGTGTAAGGTGTGGCCTGCACAGCTCAACAATTTGCTGCAGGAGGTCTTTGTCCACTCTATAGCGCTCCACTATCTCCAGCTCATGTAGCCCCTGGTAGGTTACCCTGGGCCTGTATACTCTTCTCTGTCTCCTCACTGTGGGTTGTCCAGCAGCATTTCCATTGTCACCACCCTCAGCATGTTGCATATGTCGCCTTATAACAGCAATGGCAGCCCCTAACATTTCTTTGTCTCAGTAAATCTTTTTCAGTTTTCACTTCTATTAGCTTACTGCAGTGTCTGTTGTGAGAAACATAATGGACTGTTGTTTGCAGAGTTTTAAGTGCTAGGCTGGGCTGGGCTAGTGTACTGCCTGTGTAATTGCCTGATTCTGATTGTTTTCACCTACTAGCTCTGCTAGTACTCCCTGGTAGCTTTCTACTATTTGTTGTGCTTCCTTTTTCCTTTCTGTTTCCTCAGGGGGGCGCACCGCACATACAAATGCAAACACGCGCACACCAGCTAACATGTGCACACACATGCTTACACTGACTAAAACTTGCTTATTTGGGTTAAAACGCACGTACACCAGCGCAAACACACTTACAACTCTTTAATCTGCCTTATACATGCTTACTCCAGCTTAAACGCGCGCATTCACGCTAACATGTGCACACTCTGCCTTACTTGGGTTTACAGACGTGCACACGTGCGCATACCCGCTCAGCAAGAGACTTTGGTGTTATCCACGGCATACACCTTCCATTTCTTGCCTTTCCCTAGCCTACCTGTTGACACACCTCTTTCCATGATGTGTAAATGACAGCTGACACATGCCACTCTGCTCCAATGAGCTTCACTTCTTTCATACATACCCCCCTCGTGATGTCACCTATCTTCTACTCTGTTACTCCCCTAATCCTACTCCTACACTCCACTGACTGTGCTCATTTGCTATGTAAACTTGCGATTCACTATCCTAACCCTCATTTACATAGGATTGCTTACTAATGCTTGGTTACATCTCTTAGACTGAGCTTCCCCCCTTAGCAACCTCTACTCAGTGGCCATGTTGTCTTCAGCCTGCCATTCCCTTGCATTGTACATTAACAATTTAAATAAGATCCACATTTGTGGGTTTTAATTTTTAGTTTTCTGGGTTTTAGAGCACAGCCCGTTTGCGCGGTGCTGCGCCACGCTTAAACATTGGAAATCAGAGAAAAAAAAATATTTTTTTCATATTGCATCAGGAAACATTTCCAATGGCCGTATATTTGGCCATTGGCATGATTCCTGCACTGGATGCAACCTTTATTTGGAGCTGTCACGGCTCCGTTTTGCTATTTGCAGAATGGTACTCAGTTGTCAACTGAGTACATTTCTGCAAATAACACTGCTCTTACTCAGACAGGTTCGGGTTTTCTGAATCACAAATCTACCTTATTTGCATGCCTTTCGCCTGCAATTGAGGTAATTTGCATATCCCAGCCCTGTCTGTGTAAGCGCCGTTTTAGGAGCTCTCTTGCACGCCCCTGCAGGCTGTTCCTGGATCACTCATCGGACATGATGGCTGCATGGAGTCTTACTCTACTCTTAGACTCCGTGCAAGCCATCGTGAATCCGGCAAATAGTCTTTTACACAAATGCTGTAATACATTACAATGCACACAAAACCTGAATTATATTTTTGTAAACTCTTACAAACAAATGTTCATATCTTGAAAGCTGTACAACCTAGACATATATTATTAGAACATTTTTATTAATCAGAGATATGCTTTCACATGGCAATAAATTCCTCTAGAAGTACATATTTATTGAGATATTTACAGAAATATGAAACAACATGCTTAATTGCATAATTATAAAAACAAATACTACTGGATATCTCTCAAGAGTTTTCTTCAACAATATCTTAGGTTTCACTTAATGTCATGCAATAATAAGATACTTTTTTAAGTATTAAGTACATATGGAAATATTCCTTGTATTCATAATTAATAGCAAACAACTAGCAATATTTACAATATAGTGTGAATTAAACCTGCATTGAGAGTAAATTACATTGCCTCCTACAGTGGTGTTTCACACCATACACGTCAATAATATGTAGGTCTCTCAGTTTTGAAAATATGAATGCCATAAGGTGGTAAGGATTTAAATTGGAAGTATATAAAAAAAAGGAGATTTAGCCTTGAGTGAGTTAGGCATTCATTGTGAAAAGCCTAAAATGTATTAAGGGGCCTCAGTGCATCATCCAGTTCACCAGACTAAAATCTTGGTCATCTCACATACGTCTACTTATTATATCAGTTTTGTAGGTAACAGTAAAAAAATAAAACATATACAAAGTTTACTGGACACCACTGAAGTCAGTTAACAGTTAACAGGCAAACATTTCATCTTATTGGCATCATGAAGTCCATCTCCATATGTAACTTCTTGTCTTAATGACAGCTCTTTGTACATATGAATTTAGCACACACTGTCACAGATATGGAGGGCCATTCATTTTCTCTGTTATGCCAGACATTTCTTGAAGAGTTGCAGGTCATTTAACACAATTCCTTGACTTTGTTGCTTGCTGTAAGGCACAATTAAACTAGACTCTATTTGTAGTTTTATTCTCTTTAACATAATGTGCACAAATGACTAATTTCTTTACAAAGTGAGTGTTTTTGAGTTCTAACTTCTCAGCAAACAGATAATAAACTACAATTTAAATTAAATATGCAATACATGCTCTCCTTATTTATTAAAACTCACTTAATGAAACATATGATATCATAAAGCGCAGCCACTTTTTGGAGAAATATAACCACTGAACTTCTGCCATTCAGTCCTGTGTTTTGACTTTTATGTCAAACCTGAAGTAATGGGCAACTGAAAATTGCAGCCAGTCTTCTGAGCTGCAAAGGAATTGTAACATTATTCTTGTCTTTCAGCATGACTGGTTACCAATCTAAAAGCTGATGGACTTCAAAGGATTGCTTTTGATCTGAAATTGTCTAGCTGGAACCAGAGCTGCTAATCTGATGGCCCCACTTACTCTTTATCTTTCACTTAGCGCTTTGTGACTACTTCAGTCTGAGAGGCTGTTAGTTATTCTGAAAATGCAGTTTTATCTATAGGAATGCACTTTATCATGCATTTGCAGGACTGTAAAATAGTATTCCATATTTTTTTTTCACAGCAGTACTTCAGGGATATACAATGCTGCTATGCAATTTTGATCTGGAAAGCAGATTTGGATTGATCCATTCCCAAACAAGTGTGAAGCATGAAGATAAGTTGCTGTACTTTAAATACTGTTTTTTACCTTCACATAGTGAACAGCATGTTGCCTGTCAAAGTATATACATGCTTCCCTTTAAATGTGAAATAATCTGAATGCATGCATTTTGAATAACAACAGAAGAAAAATGATTAGGTATGTGGATGAACTTACTACCAGTTCTGAACATGCAATAAATAACTTGTGATTTCATTCTGGAGGTACTGGCTAACGTATTGGGTATTTCTGAGATATTATGATTTGTAATATAATGGTTACAAGGACTTACATCACTGTTTGTTAATTATGATGCTCTGTTTAGCTGAAGTCCCAAAGTATGCAAGTCTAGCACTGTTTTGGCAAGCATATATAACCCAGCTTCAAGAATTTGCCTAAAAGAATTTTAATGGAAAAATAAAAGTGCTGTCATAGTAATAAATAGTTATATCATGGCCTTTAAAATATGTGAACAGTATATACTGTAACAAGAAATAACACTCAACAATCTTAATATAATTAACTTTCTTAAATTAAATTAAGTTTACAAATTGTTCTTTATCAGAAATCAGATATCTTTTTATCTGTAGCCTAGCAGGCCACTTTTGAATAACTGTATGTAAAACATTTTTCTAGGTGATTTAAGTGTGTTGCACACATTCTTTCCCCATCCATCTTGTTTTATTTATTTATTTATTTAATTTATTTATTTTACAGTGCTTCACATACTGATCCAGCAGACCAGTGGCTGCTCAGCTTATCTCTGTTTCTACCTTAAGAGTAATTGATGCTACTCCCCTGGGCTGGGACCACAACAACTGTTTGGCTGGGTAGAAAGTGGAAGGGGAAATGAGGAGTAGAGCAACCTGTCAGTGTTACATACACTGTATTAGTGCTCTGAGGGACTGCTTTGTTATGGCCTAAATGGGTGGGGTTGTCTGATGTCATGCATGTCATTGCACATAATGTCAATTAGCTTCTGCCCCATTTTGCAGACTTAAGAGGCCGTTTGCTACCCCAATGCCAGATTGCACTACAACCGTCTCCTCCCTCTCCTTTCCATCCCCCATCTTGTTCGTCCAGCATCCAGTCGTTAATTGAAAATGGGGTGTATGTGATGTATTCAGGGTTCCCTCGCTCTTCTCCATGAAGCCAGCCATCATTCACCTTTTGCTGTTAAAATTTATATTTTCTCTATATAGTAAAAGGCAATATCTGAATAGAATAGATGAGGAGAAAACTGTATCATTTGATTGGCAGTTCATTTTTTACATCATTTTGTTACTGATGTCTATTGGTTAACCAAGGATTTTGATTTCAAACTGAAATTTTCAGAGGCAAATAAAATATATAATGCTACACACTTGCTGATATGAAGGAATATACAGTGACAGTCTTTTTACTTGAAACATGAACAATAATTGTTCACAGGTTCATGTTCTTTGCAAATTGCACATTACCAATGAAAAGAACTCTGTTCGCAAAACTAAAAGAAACTGCTGTGATGATAGCTACTGCAAAATAGATACAGCCAGCAGTTCTATGCTCAGCTAAGTAAAAAATTAAATGCAATTAACCATGCAAATAAAAAAATAATATGTCATAATAACCATACAGAACTTACTCAGAGTTGTGTCAGACTGCAGTCTGGATAATTGAAGACTTCTTATACTATATCGACTGTGAGCTTCTTCAAAGATATTTTTCAGTGCAGGAATCAGCAATCTTTTACCTGAGCAGCTGGGCGACATTTACTTGGAGACTACTATAAAAAATCTAGTAGTTTTTAAACATAAAAATTTAAAGTATCTTAAAATCACTTACATCATATTATGAATCAGAGACATAACTATTTTTTGGTGAAAGGGCAGTCTCCTCAGGCCCAAGATGTTTGGGGGAGTGACCTGCATATTGCCAATCATCCAGTACTGTAGAAATGAAGGACGATACTGCTTTTGCGTTCAGAGCTGAAAGATTTCAGGACTATGTGCATGTCATATTTATAGTGGTTATATAGCAGGTTTGCATTTTAAAAGTATTTACATTTTTGTAACAACATAAAATACATAACATAATTTTTATCCATTAAGTGATGCTATTGAGTCTCTTTTAGTATGGCATTAGTATTATGTCAGGAATGTTACAGACTAATTTAAATTTTCTTTATAAATACGTGTGACAAAAGGAGGTACTGCTAGCACAGCTAGCTGGAGTTTTGTAAATAATTATATGTCATTTGTGAATATCAAACTAATTTATACAAGATGCTTGTGTTACAAATGTATTACAACTGTATGTTATGTGCATAGCAAACTGCTCTGTACAGATGTTTTTGTTAAAAAGGAATTTGTAAAGTGCTTGCGCTTAAAATGTATCCACAATGTGCCTTACTATAAGAGAACGGAAATGTGCGCGCAGAACTGTTTAAATGTATATATTAACAGAGGAAACATGAGGGCTAACCTCAGTCCAACGCACTTTAGAAAAATATCTGAAATCAAATTACTTTATAGGCTAGGCTATAAAGATGCTTCAATACAGCTAGAGACACAAAGTTTGTACTAGGAAGCTTTCTGTATTGTCTTTGAGGTGAGCTAATTGGAAGCATGAAGAGATGGAATTGTTTTATGACTTTCAGCACCTGCCAAAGATCTGAGCAAAAGCCCTTGTATGATTATTTTTACAGGTAGATGCTACATACTGCCAGCTTCAGCAATGTGGGTTTTACCTGGTATCTAGAAATCAGATGACCAGAAGTTATGCCATTCTACAAGCTATCCGAGCAGTAATATTTTAGATATTATTTTGAGAAATCTCTTAATGAGACAGAGCATTCTGCATTATGTCTTGGACCTGACAACAACAATAATAACCATTTACCACATCTGCCTTGCTCTTTTAGTGAGTTTTTACGATATAGTAATTCTGTTAGATGCAGTCAGAAATATAGTGAAGCTTAGTTTAGATATTATTTTCTTTATTTATTTGAGACTGTCCTTCAATGTTGTTTTAAATATTTCTTATGATTTTGAACTCTGATGTCACTGTGGCTATATATTTAGTATTGTCTTGTTCTTTTATTATTTATTATTAAATACATTTAAACTTTTCATTGTGGTTTATCAGTATAGAGATATTTAAGTATTGTGAGTACTTGCATATTTATTTGGTGATACTGTGTAGGCCACTCCTAACACTTTTGCTCTTGGTCAAACTACCATTTGTATTAGTATTAATATTGTATAGTAAATTTGAACACCCTTTGTTTAATGCCGTAAAGTAGCTGATAAGGAGTGACTGGTGGGAGTGGTGACTATCTTATAGTCTGGGCAGAAGGGGGCATAGCTAGTAAACCTGTGTCAGCCTTTCCCAGGTGTGTGTGTGTGTGTGTGTGTGTGTGTGTGTGTGTGTGTGTGTGTGTGTGTGTGTGTGTGTGTGTGTGTAAATCAAACCACAAAGAGTATGTATGTCAGCTACTTGGGCAGGGACATGAAGCACTGGCTGGACAGAAAGGCTGCTGATGGTTTTGGTGTGGTCACTCAGTTGAGATCTCAAGTCTATAGCTGTGCCAGTGGGGGCTGTTACTGGGGATCCTTAGAAAAAGGGAGAAACCAGCCCTGGAGTGACTGTGGTCTCTGTTTGCTCTTAAGGGAAATTGCACTTGATGCAGAGGGCTGCATCTGGAAATACTGTGTGTACCTGTTATCCTCCCAGTTAATGTCCTCCTTCAGGTGCCAGTTGCGAGGGTTGAGGCTCCTTGATTAGTGGTCCAGTGGAGGGTCATCACAATGCTTATTATTTAAAATAAGAAAATGTTGCATAATGTTTTTTAATAGCATTTAATGAGTTGATTTATATTAGTACCTTGATTTTTGCTTATGTTTGTTTTAGTTTCTATTGCTATTGTTGAGTAATGAAATGCCACTCATGATTAGGTTTACTTATTTAAACTCATGAGCTTGTTAAATGCAAGATTGTTAAAGCCAGGAAGTGAAAACTGGGTCCATTATAGGTATTACTGTGATTACTGAGATATATGGATTTATACCATATTACTGAGTTTTCAGAAACTCAAAATTCATATGATTGAGTTTCAGAAAACTCGAACATAAAAAAATAAATCTATGAATACACACCTCTGCACCTCCTGCAAATTGTATATACCATCTCCAAGATTACACTACAGTGGAGAAAAGGGTAAATTCCCGGTTAAAGCATTTTTAGGTAGATCACAGTTTTCTGGCAAATTAGTGGCAAGAAAATAATGACAGACAATTGAGTTTCAGATTAGATACCCTTCAGAAAATTCATGCTAATCCAAAACCTGTTCTTTTATCAACTTTTTAAGTTTGTAAGAGCAATATTTAAAATGTGTCTCTATTTTTGGCCCTTTGTCCCATTTTATTTATGGCTTTATCCAGATTTCTTACTCTATGAGGTTGAGAGGTATGCTGCAGTGCTATACACCTCTGTTCTCTTGCACTCAGCTTTAATGTTTTTCACATATTCATTTTCAAATTATACAATGTATGACATATTCTGTACTCTTGTCACATATTCTGTCACGTGTTTTGTGGAAGGAAAGTTAAGAGAGATGAATAGATTTCTTTCTTTGTAAGCATAGGAGGTGTGTGGGAAATTTTATATGACAGAAAATATCCAATAGTATAGCCCTCAAAGTTAACCTACTGTTATTTATTTCAGTATATAAATGTCATGTTTTCTGTCACCTATCTTTGCACAAACAATACAATGCCCACGTAGTCACTATAATCCAGCTAATAGTTAAATATGCAAATGTTTCTCTTAGTAGTTGGCCAGGATTGCCAAAATACTATTAAAAAGCCATGTGCTCCAAATACTGGCTGTATCGACTTCCTTAGTATCATTGCAATACAAACATCTCTAACTCCTGGATAAATTGCTCTCTAAATGCTTTTCATAACTAGAGTGAGATTCACAGACAAGATACTCATTGTACAAGGACAGTTAAGCAGGTTGGCAAATGTGAATATAAACTTGGTTTTCCTATTGAATAAGGTAAAAAGACTTGTATGATTAACTCTCCCTGAGACTCATTAATGCCTACACTATGTGTACACCATTCAGAATGAACAAACAGACAACACAAGCATAACTTACATCTTCTTCCTTCTAATTTTAGTTTTCCTACTGATTTTCTTGCAGCTTTAAATACTGAGGGGGATTTATAAAGGTTACCACAAAGTGTAGACTACATGTACATTTAGTGTTATCTTTCTGGGGGACTAGAAAGCACAAAAAATGTGGCAAGGGTATTCTTGAATACAGATTGTGCACACTTAGTGTAGGTGTTAGTGAGTCTGGCCCCCTGTCAAAAAAATTCAGACTAAGATATAACATAACAAGTAAATGACAGAATACAAATAACACAAAGACTAGAAAGTCCCGAATGGGAATCAGGCCAAAGTATACTATACAAGAGAATATCATCATTAACTTAAATACTGGAACATTAGAAGTGGATTTTAGGTTGTCATTGTGTTAGTATATTGGAGCTTCCTTTGTTGTACAAGCTGTTCTTTGGTCTGATGTTGTAGGACTCAGAGAAGTGAAAAATGGTGAGCTTCTACATATTCTGCTTATATTCATTTTCTCTGAGACTGTGTGACCTACCTTAGAGTAAGCGACATGTAGAGCAGAGGTTTGTGAGCAGAGATCCCATATTGACGGCTTACAGATGAGAGCAGCCCTACTAAAGATACAATTGATTTGTTCGGTTGTTGCTTGACTGTGTAACATTTTGATGTTGTGCAGCTTAGATAATTTGGTTACAATGTTTTGTGGCTTGACAATAGCAGATGTATTGTTCCATTGTAAAGTCATTTGGAGCAGTATAACTCTCTGTGGTTTGATGTTTATATTTAAATATCTCGTACAGGGAAGTTCCTATAAGAAATAAATGATCACTTAGGAATGTTTTGGTCCCACTCAGCAGTATAGTGCTGCATGTACTTGCTACTTAGAATATCAGTGATGAGTTTAAAAAAAGTTTCACTTTTTAAAGCACTTTTGACTCAAAATAATAATAATAATAATTATTATTATTATTATTATTATTATTATTATTATTATTATTCACATCATTGGAGTCAATTAAAATGCATTATTTATTGAAAACTGACTAATGCTAAGGTATAATGCCTTCAATGGTTCAGGGAGTTATGCTGAAACACTAGTAAGTTTTAAATAGAGATAGAGAAAACATCAGTGATAATATCAGCTAAAACACTGAATATTTTCCCTACTGATGATTATGTTAAAATGATAGCACAACACGAAAAGATACCATTTATAAGGAAAGTGTTGTCTAGTAATCACAAAACAGACACAATTTTTCTACATTGCTTGACCACACTGACTGCTGTAGTCAGGAAGAATAGGAGGTAGTGTTTGTACTAAGAAGTGCAGCAGTCAACTGGTTGTGACCGAGAAAAAGTGAAAGAGAGAGACAGAGAGAAGCAGTAGTGACTGCACATGTGGTACATAAATGCACACCATATGTGCATTCATTTCAAATAAGGAAGTCACTGTCCATAACTTTTATAAATCATGGCTAAAAACATTGAGTACTGGCCTTAACGCAAACACAGACAAAGATTGCAGACATTAACACACACACACACACACACACACACACACACACACACACACACATGCACTCGCGTGCGTGTACACACACGCACACATGAGCGCACACACACACACACACACACACACACACACACACACACACACACACACACACACACTGTAAACTTTGGGTCAGATTCCAAAAGCTTGGAATAATCCTACAGAATTCACAGTGTTCAATGCAAAACTTATGAAGAACTATATAACACAGTAATAATATGCAATATGCAATTACCACATGCGTGTATCAAAGAAATTTATTGTATTCATTGCAAAGATAGTTATATGGTAGGAACCAATACTATATAATAATTTAGAATGTTATTAAGCAACAAAAAGCATTGCATGCTTTGTAATGCTGTGGATTTGGTAAGAATTCACAAGATGTTTGAAAAAGATTTTGTTTTCTTTCAATGAGGGAAAATTCATTATATTGCATTGCAGTGGCATGTTTGCAACACATAAATAAACAGCACTAATGCCTATGTAAGGCATGTACTTTTGCAGATTCTATCATAATCAGCTAACAAAAAATAAGCAAAAATGATTTCATGGTGATATAGCTTACAATGCCACATATGTCACCATCATAGCAATTATTTATCTAAAAAATATAATTGATGGTAGAGTGTTTATGGACCCCACATATAATACATATGTCCCTAGGAATAGGAGAGATAGATTAGTAGAATATGGGTGAAGGTAAAGGAAAGTGACACATTTGATGGAAGTACACAAAGGAAAGTCATATGGAGGATCAGAGGGGAATGGGTACTTTTTGGTGGAAATAGTACTTTCTTATTTTTTAAGAAGAAAAGGATTTGTGAGATGCTGGAAAACAGAAGAGCCAAAAAGGTTGAGTAAGAAACATATAACACAAAAGACTCTACAGAACAAACAAGGTAGGTACTATACAAAAGGGAGAGGATACAGTAAGCATACAGACCACACAGGAGGGGTCAAAGAAAGCTAACAAACAGGGTAAGGATGCAGCATAAACATGGCCTATCATGCAATAATGTAAAAACTATTGCACAAGTGAGGACAACAGCATTCCTCTGATGTTGACAACTGTTTCACCCCCTTACAGTGGGATCAGAAATGACTTTATGCATGTGAGAGGGAGCAATACTTATACAAAAAGGGAAACACAAAATAAGCCCATAAATATCTACAACCATGCCCTCAACCGACAGCTCTAGACATACCCATAATTTACATAGTAATCTGCAGATCACAGAGATCCCCACAAACATAAGATCATGGAAGCAGAGGTCAAGAGAGAACTGCCAACCATACAGAAATGAAGCAAATATCTGTCCACTAAGCTAAACAACATTCTTACATGTCATAGGAGAAATGTCTGTGCTACCGTAAAATGAGCAGCAAAACATTATTGCTGCTGAGGAGCTACATCATGGTATAAGCACAGTAAATATCACAATCCTGCTTCTGTACTGACAGATGAAAAGTTTGCCGTAAGTTAATAAGTGTCATACATGCAGCATGTACAACTTGCTCATTTCTGATATGCTACAATAATCTGTTCTGCAATGGCATATACAATGGTATGTCCCAGTGCATTAAGTTCATGTGATGCAGGCAGATGTTGGCCAAAGCCCTGTAGCATGGCATTGTAAAATCTGGTCTATGTACTGAGGCCAAATAAGATGCAACTCCACTGTAGAAAACACACGTGGAATTTACAAGTGTTAATATTTGTGCCTGTGTGGTGCTCACATGTGTCAGCAACATACGAAAAGGCAGACTGCACCTACTGTAACAGACCACTCTTGCAACTATTACATAAATGTGCAGCCATGTATCAGACCATTATAGACATATGCCATGCATATGGGAAACAATATGCCTATGTGGGCATAGCAGTTGTCACATACAGTCCCGTCAAAGGTTTATTATCAAAACCTCGCACCTACAATGTGTGAGTGCTCATATTTCTGAACCAAAATGTCAGAAATCAAATCTCTGAACACAAACATGACTGAATGAGGTATTTCAGAAAAGTCGACATTTCAGAAATGTCGACTTTACCAAAAAAAACACAGTTCTGGTCATTAGCAATGCATGTTTTTGTAGGGGGGCAAGCCCCCCTGCACCCCACACCCTCTACTACTTATATATACAAACTCCAAGATCACTCTGCAGCGAGGGAAAAGGTGTATTTCCCGATTCCCACTATAGTGCGATCTGCATTCAAAATGTTGAAGTCACAACAGCGAATGCTAGTGTGCATTCGCTGTTGTGAGTTCACCATTTTTTTTTTCTTTTTTTTCAAATGTCAAACTAGGGTGTTCAGTGTTCCCAATTCGAACGTAGTCCTATTGCCCTTTTAGTAGTAAACCCCTGTCATATAATGCTATACTACCATTCCCAAGTATGGTTAAGAGTGTAGACGCATTATGGTGATGTACATGCATGTCAGCTTTAACACAGCACAATATTAAAGTGATGCAGACAATTAGATTAATACTGGCAACTCCATGGTGTAGAAAATGGTAAATTTATGTGATATGAATACATGACTATAGGTAAGATATATGTATGTGCAAAGTAGACTCATATCACTGTCATGCACATCATAAACCCTGCATGCAGCATAGGTGTATTCAAAAACAAGACAGCCCACCAGCCCTCCTATTTTCAGTAGCCTAATCTCTTCCTATAGTAATCGTACTACCCTTCACTAAGCAAATAAATTACAAGTAACCATCCAGAAATCCTATAATAAAGCAGGAGACACCCTCTTCTCTAATTCTGTAGGGAAAATCTGGAACAGGCTTCCCAGCAATCTACAATTACTTTCATCATTACCACTCTTCAAAAATCAAATAGAATGACTCCTTAAAACACAATGGCTATGCCCATGCACTAACACAGATTAAAATTAACTGTATAGCATTACTGTTTTCACCCTCCTTCAACAACCTAACCTGATTATTAAGCCTCTCTTTGGCTTTAATTTCTCAAGTCTTCTAGTGTCTGCAAACTACCCTGTAATACATATAATTGGAAAATTACCCCTACTGCAGGCACCTGTATTTCAGCTTTGAATGCATTCTATCTGTTTTACTTGAGTGTATAATTCTGAACAAACCTAATAATTAATTCTAATCTATCTTAATGTTCCTACTCTTCTACAAGACAAAGGTCTACCCCTTAACCTTAACACTTGCTTCTAGAACTTCTGTATTACTAAATTGTGTACCAATGATTTTTTTCATGAAGTTTCTACAATGTTAACCTACAGAAATAATGTATATTAATGTTTTATTTTTTATTTTTTTTTTGTCTTTTCATTTATTCTTTGTAATATTGTTATATTAACATGCTTTGGAGTTTATCTCCCCGGGCCTCTACTGAAAATGGACGTATCCAGTTAGACTAGCCCTGTCAACAAATGTAAAATAAATAAATAAATGTGTGCTGTCATGCTAATCCACTGCAATAGAAGTCACAGCTGCAAAACTGATACAGCTATATCACATACATGTGTGGGAAGGGAAATTAGAGAATGCATATTCAGAAACCTTTGTTCCACCACAACACGGATTAGCACAAATGTACAGCTTATATATATATATATATATATATATATATATATATATATATATATATATATATATATATATATATATATATTTATACACTATATATAGCACACAACTGCCAGAGGAGTGTATGCTACAACTTTGTGTTCCATGTGAATACCTCTTGCATTAATGACACTGTTATGTGAGGATCAATGAAACAACTGCAACATGAACTCAAAACATAGCAAATGTGTAAACCATGCTCAATGTACACAAATATCTGCAATAACATTAGAATAATAATATCCACGCCAATGAATAAAAAGGTCACACATGCAAACTGCAAGAAAGACTTAAGCAAGTTAGATTCTTCACTGTGTAATACATTAAACCTCATGGGCATTCAAAAGGCATATCTCTGAAACACTGGCATGCCAGTAAGGAGTCAATTGCATATGTCCCATGGGCCTCAATTTCAGCATAATAATACACACACACACACACAGTAGAAGTGCTTGACAGTGAACACACATTTAATGGTACTACAACCCAAAAGTCCTCATTGGAGACAAAGAAACACAGTTCTGTGAACTAGAAATCCACCTGTAACATGGCACATGTCAATGTGACTGAATTTCTGCAAATGTTGACAATGCAAGGGACAAGAACAACTCAGTTGTGATGCTACACATAGGGGATACAAAAGGCATATGTATAATTGTGCAATAGAGGCATATGCAGGTGATACTTGTCTCTATGGCACATAAACTGTGACACCAGTGGCCTAATCCTGTGATATACATGGCAGTCCCCAAAGAGGCTCAATGCAGATGACAGAAGTGTAAAAATAAAAAAAAAATTCATGTCATCACCTCAGGTGCATATACAGTTATCTCAGTAATACACAAAAGGGGATGTATGCAGGAAAGGCACATGCATACCATATTGTAACAACAGTACAAATCCACAGCTGCACATCCTTTGTCAACATGACAGGAATGTGTATACAGTCAAAAGTTATGGGAGACAATACCTAGATGTGGTTAACCTTCTCCAGAGGGCACAGAAAGCAGACAAAAGTTAGAGGCATGCAAAGGTGTTAATACTGTATACTTGTTGATGCCAGTAGAAAGAACCTCAAACGTCTGTCACACTTCCAGTGCAGGGGAATGCAATGTATGACTTTGGAAAAGGAAAATCATATGTTATGACCACAAAGGACAACTTATTTGTCAGAAGACAACTGCTATGGGAACACATGAACTACACTGTGAAATATGCTGAGCAGAAGAAGGGTGTGCTAAGTCAAAGGCAGTAACAGGCATCCAACATGTACACCAAATATGGACATTTCAGTACTAACATGGTGAAGCAACTTGTTGCATGATATAACTATACAACATGAAAAACAAAACTGCCATATGTACTAATGTGGACAAATATGTGCTACAGCAGTAATATTTATTTATTCTGTATTTATCCTGTATGTTGATTCTCCTATTTGATGCTGCACTTCATGTGATAATATTATGATGTTTACTAATTGAACTATGTATGTGGAGCTTTTCTCTCCTGGCCTCCACTGAAAATGGGATTCATGCCCAGTTAGACTTTCCTGGTAAACAAATGTCAGTACACCCAGGTATGGCAAGCACATACTGGCAACACTACATGAGAGAAACTCGAAGGCTATACTTAGTCTGAAAAGGCACTCCCACAGTCAGAATGAACTTAATGAAGGATCTCCCTTGTGATCTCCTGAAAGGAGTCATAGGATCATAGGATCATAGGAATTTACAAGGCTATTGGCACTGAGGCCTTTTTAAGCCTAACCAAGAGTTTAGCCCATGATTAGACAAATCAGCACCTGATTCCCCTGTCCAGCAGGGATATGGGTGGAATCTCAGGGGTATATTTTCTGAATCCCATCCAGTTATCGAGGTTGCACTTAAAAATGTGTAAAGAGGTACTCTGCTTGATGTGGAGAGGGAGTCTCTTCCATAGATGGGGAGTCGTTGGGATAGAAATCTGTCTTGCCAGCAAGTCTTTTTGATGTCACAGACCAGGTTGAGGTTGTGCATGCAGGTTACGCAAGTGGAGCTTGACTTGTGGATATACAGCAGTCCTGTCAAGGTGGGGTCCGTGATCACCTTGTATGCCAGACAGAGGTCACCTCTGAGGAGTCTATATGAAACTGAGTTGAGGGTTAGGGCTTTTAGCCTATTTATGTATGGTAGATGTTTGAGGCCCTAGATTCTCCTGGTGAGGAACCTCTGTGGTCTCTCCAGCTGCTGCATGTGCTTTGCGAGGTCCATGTCTAAAGGTGCGTTGTACTCAATAATGGGCCTTATAAGGGAAGAATACAGGGATGTTATGACCTCCTTGTTCTTGGATGAGATAACCTTACTTATGAGGCGGGCTATGTAGAAGGCTTTCCATACAATGGAGGCAACATGGTGGATAAAAGTCAGGTTGTTATGAACCTGGGTATCCAAATCCCTCACAATTGATTGAGTGCTTAGGACACTGTTATTAATGTGATAATTTGCGGGGACATCACTCTCCTCAAAGGGGATGATGATGCATTTTTTGGTATTCAGCTTGAGGCCATGTTTCTGGCACCAGTCATTTGTCTGAGCGAGACCCTCTTGGAGGATGTCCACATCACTAGGGGAATTGATGACAGCACCCAGCTTGCAGTCATCTGCAAACTTGATCAGCCATAGCCCACTGGTTTTGTCCTGCACCTCAGGAAAGTATATCCCAAATAACAGAGGCTGCAAGACTGAACCCTGGGGTATGCCGTTTGTTACAGGTCTACTGCTTGAGGTGGCTTCCCCTATTTTGACTACATGGGTTCTATCAGTGAGCCAGTTTGCTACCCATCTGGTAACATATGTATTGATGCCTAGTTGAGAGAGTGTATCTATTATGTTTGAGTGGGGAATAGTGTCAAACGCTTTGGCCAGGTCAAGGTAAGTGGTGTGCACTGTCTTCCTCTCATCCATGGCTTTGGTGACTGTCTCAAAGAAGTCAAACAAATGTGGCAGACATGACCTCCCCTTGACGAAGCCAAACTGTGTGGGATTAAGTGTTTGGAGGTTGCCAATGTGCTGCAAGTTACTGCCTGAGTTCACATAGGATGCAGCCTGGGATGTTATCAGGTCCCATGAAAGCTGAATTTTTTGCCTTTGAGACAACAGTGATGACCTGTTCCCTAGATATAAAGGGAAAGGGGCAGGTACTGTGGACGTCCTGATTTACTGATGAGTTGGACAGAGGGGTAAAGTTTTCACTGAATATGTAAGCCAGCAAGTTAACTATATCTACGGCATTTGTATACATGGTGTCCTTGACCACCAGTTCTGAACAGATCTGGGTGCTTTCTCTGGGTTGCAGACATATGTGAAGAAGGCCTTATGATTGTCTCTAGTAGATGTGGCTGATTTGAACTCAAAGTTTAGTTTCGAGGATTTCACTAGTGCTCTTATTTGCTTGTTCAGGCTATGAGACATTACTTCCAATTGAGCATCTGCTCCATCTTGGTCTTGGACAGCAATTTTTTCCTTTTGTTATAGAGTTTGTTTATTACAGATGTCCACCAGACAGGTTTACTCTTCCTTGCAGAGGATGATTTAGTCTTGTCGGGTATTCCGGATTCCATGCATCTATATAAATGCTCATATAGTGCTTTGGTGTAGTTTTGGATATTGATACCAGTTCCTACAGAGGGGGAGTGGGCTGTGAAGCTGTTTATACCATCCCTCAGGAGGCTGTAATCAGCTTTGGAGAAGTTTTTATGTCTGATCCTAGCTACGGGGGGGGGGGGGTTGGGGGAGATGGTGACTTTGAAAGTTACCACTTTGTGGTCGGATCTTACCAATGAGGATGATACTATAGGGATGCTGCAGTGGTTATTCATATTGGTTACTACCAAGTCCAAGATATTATCACCCCTTGTGGGGGTATCAACTAGCTGTTCCAAGACATTTGCATTCACAAAATCAAGGAATCTCTGTGCATTTGTGTTCTGGAATGAGTAGTTCTTCCAGTTTATGTTTGGGAAGTTAAAGTCACCTAGAATCAGGATAAAGGGTTGAACCTTGATAGATTCAAACAGGTCCAAATAGGTGGATTGGGAATCTTGAGTCAGATTTATGGGCCATTAGCTAGCTATGATTTGAATAAGGGTGTTGTCAGTGGTTAACTGCACCTGGATGGTCTCCTGTGTATCATACTGTTTGACCAGCCTGGAGGTGTGTATGTCTTTAATGCATATTGAAACTCCACCTCCTTTGGCTTTACTCCAACAGTTTGGACTCTCCACAGCTTTGAACCAGGTTTCTGTAACTGCACAGATGTTAGCATTTTCCAGGGTTAGGAATGCTTGCAATGAGTGCAGTTTCATGTTTAGACTCCTAGCATTTAGCAGCATGACTTTTAATTTGTGTTTTGTTGAAATTTTTATGTTGATAGTTTTAACCTCATCACTTTTCATAAAAAGGCACTAAAGGGGAGGCAAGAGCCTTTGCCATAAGCCTGAAGCCCAGGTGAGACAGATGCAGGCCATCTCTGGCAAAGCATTGTGGTCTGTCGATTATATCTTCCCAGGCTGTCAGGTACTGGATCCCCCCTGGAATGACACCAGAAATTAAGCCAATTGTTAAAGTCAATCATTTTCTGTTTGTATTGAGGCATCATTCTGGGTGAAGGGAGAATGCTGCTTAAGGCTAGGGACATACCTGTCTGGGACACATAAACAGTGAGCTTAATCATGTTTCTGTTCATATAGTCCAGAGAGGTACATCTCAAGTCATTCATGCCAACATGGACTATGACAGAGTCATAACAGTACCTGTTATTGTGAGATGAGTGCGTGTGTGATATGGCAGATTCTTGAACCTGACAGACAACTAACCATGACTTTCTCCTTATCCAGCCATGTGAGAGGCACAACTGTGTGTCTCACAATGCAGTCTCCTATGACCAATATGTTGGGTTTATGGTGAAACCTTAGTGGCTGTGAGGCACAGGTGTGTGGACTATGCATGATATGTGGTGTGGAGGGCTGTGGAGATTGCTTGTGTTTTTGCCTCTGAGGTCTCCTTTGTTTGGGTATGTTTATGTGGAGGACCTCTGCATATGTAGATGTGTATTGTGTAGGTGTGGGTGGTGTTTGAGGTGTAGTGATTGTGTTGACAACCTTTTCAGTGCCAGATGTACTGGCTTGAGGGGGAGATAGCTTGGACTATAGGTTCCTAATGTAATTGCATCTCTCACAAATTGTGTTCCTAGGTAGTAGTAGTAGATGGTTGTCCATGTACATGAGGAAGTTGCTACACTGTCTCAGGATGCCCATATCAACCAGACTGCAGGAGAAACTGAAGGAAATTATACATCCATATTTGGCTGAATCTGAGGGAGAAAGGCCAGTGAGAGCTAAGGGGTGAGCTAAAAGCCCAAGTGCTTAAACCAAAACTAAGAGCTTAGAATAGCACTTAAGAATAAAACTTAACGATTTAGGCAGGCTATAAACAAGCAGTAATAAATGCAACAGAAAATATGCAGTTGAACACTTTAGATAGCAGGCAGCAAGTAGCAGGAAAAAGCAAAGCAAGATGAAGTAACAGAGTAGTAGGAAGAAACACAAATTAGAAAAATATAAGCAGCTGAATAAAGTGTCTTTTTTATAAATAGGAAGAGAGCAGGAACAGAAGATAATTCAAGGTTAAGGGACTAAGGGGTTTGGCCTTCCCAAGTGATCTCTGTATTAGGTGGAATGAGCTAAAGTGATGGGACTGGAAGGAGTGTCCTAGATCACATTTACAGTAGGGGCAGACAACTGCAAAAGCCACCAACTTGAAGAACACAACAGCAATAGCATGGGAGGGTGGGAGAAAAATTTTCAGCACAGATCAGAAAACAATGCCAGCAAATATATAAATAATTCAGTCAAACAAAAATAAAGAAAGTGCAGAACTCTGAACATTTAAAGTGCCAAAAATATATTTATCAGTTCTATATTTCCAGATTGTTTAGAAGCACTCTCAGTCAGAACACAAGGAAATTCTAGCAATGATATGCAGGACTTTACAAAAAGGGAATATTTTTATACTAGCAAGCCTTGAGACAATCAGATAACACAAAAGCTGTTAGACCAGTTTTTCTAGCGTTAAGAATGCAACAGCAACAGGGTGGGAGTGTGGAAAAAAATGTTTCAGCACAGATCAATAAACAATGACAGCAAATATATAAATAATTCAGTCAAGCAAAAATAAAGACAGTGCAGAACTCTGAACAGTTAAAGTGCCAAAAATATATTCATCAGCTCTATATTTCCAGATTGTTTGAGAAGCACTCTCAGTCAGAACACAAGGAGATTCTAGCAATGATATGTCATGTCAAAAATGGCTCATACAATATCCAGGAAAAAAAGATGCCCATGATGTCTCACATCTGTGTCCATGTCCATCATGACATCTCGGATCAGGTCTCTGAGGTCTTCAACCACAAGTGGCGAAAGTCTTCTTCGATGTTTCACAAAGACAACAGCATCCAATGGTCCTGGCTTCTCATCATCATAGTCCTTTCTGTGTGCTTCTTCCTCATCCTTGGATTCAGATTACACAGGCAATGGTTACACACATCATCTCATTCATAATTTCCAGGTAGGAGGATGGTTTGTCTTCCAGATTCTGTAAATTAAAATACAATAAAGATATTTTAAAAAAACTATGTCACATTTTCTACCATTGTTAAATCAATATGCAGCATATATATACAGTATGCATATACCAGGGGTTTGGCTTTACCGGCCTGAAAGTATCCATAAATACATAAAAAAGTAAAAAGTCATAGGCATTCAGAAGCCATGTAGCTGAAACACTTGTTGTCCTTAAGGGATCATTTGCATATATGACATGGGCCTCCATTACAGGATGCTTAAGGTATCACGCAGTGAAAACTCTACGTCAATTGGATTCTTTTTGCAGTTTTTATTGACCCATATGACCAGCATATCACTTAGGTTGGAGAGAGATACATCCTCTTCCACACCCCACCCATCATCCTCATATATCCTTGATGTCTGTGGTGCAATATGCATGTATAGTTGTTATGGGTTTTCATGGTCAGACCACAACTGACATATTCCATTATACCACACGTTACTGAACAAACTCATCTTATATCCCAACTAACACAAGATACCACAACCAGATCAACAGTACAGCACCATAGGCCAGATGTTCCCTCATGTGGCTGGGGCAGCTGTACTAGGGTGTAAACCATCAGTGTGGACTTCCTTGGCTATGTTAGCCTTACTGTTGCAATTATCAGAGTGTATGTGTGTCTTGTTGTGTCACCCTGTCCCTGTGTCAATGATGACTGCTGTGCTAACCATAACATACTGTGAATGTTAGTGATGTCTAACAAGTCTGATGCTGCAGGGATTATATATATATATATTTGTTTATGATTTAAATAAAATAACTTGTAAGCATTGCCAACACTGAATACATGTGTTCACATGTTTAATGAGATGTTACAAGCTTTCTTTTCAATGTATGCCTCTTGCATTGTACAGCTGCTTTTATGTCAAATACTTATTAACAATTGTATTACAAATGCATTTTGCTATACATGCCCTGTTTTTGCTTTTGGCTATACTATTTGTTATTTAATAGTACATCTTTCCATCTTGTTTGCCAATCACTCTTGCACAGGTATGCACAGAGAACCATAGTTGTTTGTCTTTTGGTACATTATTCTGGTTACTGCCAATGAGTATATTGTACCAAACCTTGACATGCATTTCCCAGTCTTACATCCCATGATCCTGTACTTTACAGTCTAAGTTACCTATGACAACAAAGGCATACAGGAAAATATGTTTCCATACATGTCCAGACCTGCAACTTATCCTACTAATCCTAGATTTTTTTATTGATTCAAACATTTCATTTTTTCCTCTTTTCCTGCTATGCACTTGTGCATGTGACCAAATGTTGAAAATGTCCGTTAGTTACAGACAGCTATATTGTAGTATTACAAGCCATGATAACATTTCTTATCTACATTATGCAAAATGCATTATAGCATCAATTCATGTTCAACAAGATTCTCATGTATCATTTGACTTTTGTATCTGTATCATAAATTCTGCATTACTATGCTACTTCAACCCTACACACACAGTAATAAGGAACACACAGCACTGTGCTTTATACATACAGCAGAGTAGACACATGAAAATAGAACCTTTAACACTAATAATGTGTTACAGTGGCATTCGCCACATGTGGTTCATCCACATGCAATTATGTCTGCAATAGGTAGTGTACCTGTCTTGCATCCTTCCCTTTCCAGTGATTATGTAATTTCTGGTAATTATCCAAATACATTTTGTGCAGGTGATGCCAAAGTTATGTGTACTGTGTAGCATGAGACAATATAGCTACACTCTTTTTAATTCCTCCAAATCTTTTGGGTTGATAATACCATGACAGGAATGGACCCCATTCCTAAGTCAAAGTATGATTAAAGTTCATGAAATTAGTATTGTTTCAATCTTTGATGTCAGTCAAAAGAGCTCTTTGCAGCACCCGCAATGTGCCCAGTAATGACTCCTTCTCCAACTTGTACAGGGTTACATGGATTGATAACATATCTAAATACGATTGTAGATTCTTTTTTATAAGATCCGTTGCCCCTACTACTATTAGAACTGTGTGGGTTCCACATTGCTCTCGTTTCTGCCTGCAAATCCTGATATTTTATTACTTTGTATCTCTCTGTACGCAAAACACTGTGGTCACTGGATGTAGCAATTTCAATGATCAATGCTACTCTTGTCTTCTTTTCTTGGACCACTATATCTGTTTTTCTAGCATCTATCTTTTGAACTATTGATAATGGGTGATCCCATGTGATGTAGACTTCATCATTTTCTATGATGCTTTGTGGCTTATGTTTCTAGTGTTTTTCAGCCACTTCAATACCATAATGTTTGCACAATCACCAGTGCAATAGACTTGCCACATTATTATGCTTTTCAGTATACAGTCCTTTTGCCATTAGTATGTCTTAACCAGCAATGAGGTGTGCGACTGTTTTCAATTCAGTTTTACAAAACCTGCATTTGTCTGTTTCTCCCACATGTTCAATGGACTTTGTAAATCAAAGTGTGCGCACCCCACTATCTTGGGCTGCCAATATTAACCTTTCATCTCTTGGTAGCCCAAGCTACTAGTATGGATGTATGACGCTTCCCATGATTTACTTTAAGATGAACTAGTGTGGCTGACACATGTTGTGCTGATCTGCTGACACCAATGGGTATCAGTGTTACATGTCTAAAGATGGTTTGTCATGACTCAAAAAGTCTGAACCAGACATTGCTGTGTTGGCTGAGCTAGCATATATGGCTGCAGCCTTCATCAATGACACCTGGATGTTCTCACGCTTGTGCCTTCTGATCATCTTGAGAATGGTCCACTTCAGACATTTGAGGTTCCTGGTGTAGATTACCTACCTCTAGTGCTGGCAGGCCACCATGCTTAGTTGTGATCATATTGGGACATGGCATAAATGGTGACTATTACCACAGCCTTTTTTGTGTGCTACAGTGCACCCCTAGATGTGTCAAGACATCTGAATCATGATTTTAGTGCACCAAATAATCACTCTCTGGTGTTTCTTGTCATGGTTTGTGGCTTACTGAATCCATCTTCATCAGGCATAGATGAGGACCTGAATGGTGTCATGAGTCAGGGTTTGAATGGGAAACCGCAGTCACCTGTTGATATAAGCGAGCAGCACATTACATGGATTAATTCACACTCCCATTTTGTGAGATAGAACACATTAATCATGCACAAATATACATATCAAGTAGTTGTTGGAAAGCACACCTTAGGTCACTTTCCCTCCATATATCAGTGTCATACACACTACCACAGTGTGTTGCCATCAGATTAATGATGAGACTATCTGGAAATCTCACTACCTGACAATTAAGTGATGGATCCCCCTCTTTGGTGTTGTAATGTTCTACTTTACCACTGGAGGGGAAGATTTGATTGGAATGTGAGTTTAATCTATTCCACCAAGGACACAGGAAAAGTTGACAGTGACATATAAACATTCTATGGCAGCCTGGCACTCCTTATGTATTTCTGGAAAGTGCACATAACTACCACAAACTATCCTAGTATGCAAACAGCAGCTGTCTGGGTCACCTCTACAATATCACCCTTGTATGCCCCAGAAGCAGGTATACCCAGACTCAGGCAAACCTTTGTTTCTGCTTGAACTGGATTACTCCTTAAGCTGTGTGAAGACATCAGTGTGCACATATCTTACACCCAGCCTATACCGGCTCTCTGTATAATCTGTATCTATCAACTATTTCTTGGTCAGAGAGCTGTGTTAACTGAAGCCTAGCTCAGCACCATGCTGTCTGTCTACAGATAGGATGCTTTTGCAGATCATCCCATAATACAGCCTATAATACTTCACCCTGCTCAAGTGTATTCTCAGCAATGTGCATCATTCTTAGATTTGTGGAGTAGTACTAGGCTAACTGCCCTTGTGGGGCATTTTAAGCCTAGTTAATTACCCCATGTGAGAATCAAATGCTGCACTTTGTGTTTGTAAAGTAAACACCTTAATCATTATGCCAACTTCCTGCCCTAATCATTAATGTGAAATTCACAAGAAATTTAAGCAATGTAGCGGAAAGTTTGCAATGGTAAGTGTGGTCTCCACTAAAAGCTTACTATAAGGCATTAGCATACCCTGTTTTCACATTTTATTTCCACTTGACATAAATTGTGTGACTTGGAATTAGACACAAGTCAGCAGAGGCCACAATTATCCTACTCCATACTTATTAACATATGCTTTTGACTTTGGTGGGTTACAGAATTACATGTGCCCTTAGTTTGCCAAAGTCTTCATTCAGCAGACTGCACTTAATGCAACTTTCTTTTGTAATCTAACCCCGTGTGTTTGTTATGGGGTGAGGAAATGCTGAGCTGAGTATTTTATATCTGAAGTAAGATATCATATGCTGTTGTTACCAACCCCCCAACAATCACTGTGTCATTTAATACTTCCTACAGCTCCCCATGACTTGATGATACACCATCCTATTGCTGTTGGAACATGTAACATTTCAATTTAGTCCACTGATGTATATCATACTATTTTAAAACATTTGATAGTAGTATTTGGACTAACAGAAAATAAAGAATGTGGAACTGCACTAGTTCTTTTCTTTGCATTCTTTGAATAGGATCTTTATAACATTAAGGATGTCTAGATGTGTATGTATATTTTATTTATTTATTTATTTGTTTGACATTTGTTGACCGGGAAAGTCCGATTGGATGCATGTCCATTTTCAGTAGAGGCCTGGGAAGAAAAGCTCCACAGTTAAATTAAAAAAAAAATGAAGGTGTATACGCTCTTTACATTGACAAACTAATGTATCAATTTCAGGATAACTATTCCTTTATTCAGAAACCGAAGTTTGTGGAATTCTAGCTCAATGGCTCTCTTTATGAATCACTCCACATACAGTCCTGTAGGTCAGATCCCTTTCAGATTGCCACATGGAAGCAGCATGGACTTTCTTGTCAGCAATGTACTCAGCAAACCACATGGTAACATTTTAGTAGTTATCTCTGTACAACATTTGTGTCATCAGCTGATTGCTGTTAGGTTTCTGCTGAATTTTATTGTTACTTCAGTTTTACACATATTCTACCAGTGAAAATAAGGACTTATCAGCTATATATATATATATATATATATATATATATATATATATAGTATTTCAGACTAATTTCCCTAGGCTGTCACAAGAAGCATGTAATTAGAATTAATTTTCAACTCTTATTTTTCAGTTTATTTTCTTGAAACGCTTAGTTTTTTTTACATAACTTGATGAGAATGAACTCCATTCTTGTGTCAGTGTAGAAATAAGAGTTTATGTTGTATTAGTATTGCTTTCATGTTAGCCAAGAGTGCTCTTCTCAGCATCTGCAGAGTCCAGAATTGCTTCTATCTGTACTTTATATGGTGTTATATGAATTGATAAGTACAATTTTTAATTCTTTTTGATTATACCTGTTACCTCTACATCTGTTAATAAAATGTTTGGATATCTTTCTTTCATGTCACATTTCTGCTTGTAAATCTTGGTATTTTCAGATGTTTTCTCTCTCAGTACATAGGACAATATAACCACCAGGTGTAGCCTTTACTTTTATGTTTTTCTTGGACTACTATTTCTGTTTTTCTTGAATCTATTTTCTGAGCTGACAATGGGTGATCCCATATGTTATAAGCTTTACCATTGTCAGTAGTGTTTTGTGGTTCATGTTTCCAATGATTCTCAGCTACGTCTGTATTGCAGTATTTGCACAATCCATAATGCAACGGTTTTGCCACGCTATTGTGCCAGTCATATTACAGACCCTAAGATATTCCAGTGCGAGAAAAGAAATGGTGTCCTAATATGGCCCATATTATGGCCAAATTTTGTGCTGTAAAATGATTGCCAGCATGACCCTGTTTAGACAGATAGTTTAAAGAAAATTTTGCTTAGTTTTTATTAATTGTTTTATCCTTTGCGACTGATATATTTCTTTGGTTTTAGATCATATACTTGCACATATCTCCATCAGTACTATCACGGCTATTGCTAACAGACTGTATGCAGATCATTGTTTAAGAAACTGTCTGTATTTCTACTGTAATAAGCTCAGATATCATTTTACTGATTTAGTCAGGATACAGCTTCTCAATACTAAGAACAGCTAGGGGAAAAAAGGAAAAGTCTGAGAACATTTATATTAACCTTTTTATTATTTTTCAGATGTGTGGAGACTCATCTAATAAGTCACTGCATCTTGTGATGACTATTTGTTTTAAATAGTTTATTCACAATTATAGTAATAGAATTCATTTGAATTTGTTCATCTCAATAAGTTGTTTTGATAGACATTTATCAGCCTTTCTTTAGTAACTTCCATTTGGGGGAGATAACAGACATATTTTGAGGAATTATAATAACAAAACAACTGAACCATATGCACAAATTAAGATATGAGGTTACACTTTAAACCAAAAATTCATCACATTAAAATAGTGTAAATCTATCATGCATGCAGAGAAAATATTTCTTAATTCTAATAAAGTGCAGATGACAATTTAATCTCATAACCGGTGGCCATAAGGATGAAATGTCTTCACATCATAATACAAACTACTGTTTCATGCCTCAGTTAAACATTATTATATGGCTATAGCTAATAATGCAAGATAGCTGTCTGTGATATTTTATTCACATACGTATCTCTGAGGGCAAAGCAGTTGTCATTAACTGTTTCACAGTCATAATAAGAAATGCAATTGCCAGTCACTTTGAAACAGATGGTTGAAAATGTAATTGAATTCAGAACTAAGAACTTCTTCAATTTAATTGTACTTAATCCTCATTTATGTCCCACCTTTCAAAGAAAAGTAATTCGATCTGCATAGGCACTGAGTCAAATTACCAGACAAATTAGATTACTGCACTTACTGAAGAATACTTCCTGAGGTCCTCTTAAAAGGTTTGCTATGCTGTTTGAAAAAAGCTACATTTTGTATTATAGAAAATGAAGATGCCTACATCATCCCCTCTTACAAAAGCAGAAAGTTCATAAAGTCAGGACAATCAAGATTTCAAAACAGAGCCAAGTCTTATACCAGTCACAAGACATACACACTAAAATAATGTGCTAGAAATAAAATGAGTTGCTTTAAATTCCTATGGTTTTAAAAGTAATTTCAAAGTGGCTTGGTACAACTTGTCTATAGGCACTTGGTAATAAAATGTGCTAGCTAGCTTAACTGGAAAGTTCCATGTTTAATCTGAAACACAAAATTATGTTGTAAATATTCTGTGGCAATGCTAAACATTACACTGCACCCAACATGATTTGTCCGTAGCTGATATTAAGAAATTAGCAGTTTATACTAATTTCTCAGTATATCCCTTCCTGTCTAGTTACTATGCCAACAAAAATAAGAACAGTGCAGATATGATAATAAGAATGGGAAGACATCAAAAATACAGAGAGAAAAATCAGTTTTGTCTTCTTGTGTCTGCAGTAGCACTAATGTGTGTTTGTGTGTGTGTGTGTGTGTGTGTGTGTGTGTCTGTGTGTGTGTGTGTGTGTGTGTGTGTGTGTGTGTGTGTGTGTGCGTATGTGTGTGTGTGTGTGTGTGTGTGTGTGTGTGTGTGTGTGTGTGTGTGTGTGTGTGTGTGTAAATAATTTGTATTCTGTTAGTGACTCACATTTTATATTCTACTGCAAAAGCTGTGAAATATTCATTCATGTGTGCAATGAATTATATTATTATTTTTAAAATGAAAATCTCTTGCTACGTTCTAATATAAATGACAGTGATTTTTTACGCTGTTCAAACTTGGTTTACTCTTTTATAGTTAGTATGTTATGCTCAGGATACATATCTGGGTCATAGGTAGAGTGCATAAATAAATAAATACTGATGTTGCTGCTTTTTTGAGCAGATAATAATGCATTTGTCTAAACAATATCTCAGCTAGTGAGATTGCAATCACCCTGAAAGGTGAATAATCCTTATAGCAGTTTAAACACATGCACAAGTGCAATGATGTATAGAATACAGATAACTGTAAAATACATTTACATTAAACTGTAAACCACTTAAATAGTGCATCCATCCATTTATCCAACCATATATTTTAGTAAATATAATGACAGCAAGCAGAGAAGGGAAACACATAGTTTCCTGTCCCCAGCAATAGTCTGAATCTCATCACATCAAATTTACATGCATTTCCAGGAAAGCTAAGAGATAATTCCTATAGCATGGCCTACACCAATTCCCTGGGTTGGTTCTGGGTGCACATTTTCAAATACACTCCCTTCAACTCATACATATTGGTCAGAACTCTCATGTAACAATCTACATATCTTTCTAGCCTTCATGATTTATTTACTCATATGGGCTTCAAAAAGGGATGATACCATATTACATGTAGTTTCCTATGCTAGGCATTAGTATATTTTAATGTGTACACCGTACACCCCATGTATTACACCATCTATATGAGGTTTCCAGGGGCATCATAACTAGGTACTGAAATGACCTGCAATGGCTCTGCTCATCTCAAGGGAACACTGGCACTAATTTGAAATCTTTTCATACTTCAGGACTCATCGCTGTATTATGGGATGCAAACTCAGCTGCTCTGCAAAAAAGTAAGATTTCTGCTGGTTACGTCTGCAATTGCATCTTTTTTATCATTACTCCAAGGCTGTGGTAAAAGCTGAAGATGGAGACATATGCTCACTGGTAAAGTACAACCTTTATTCTGTGACATAATTGTTACTTCCATCTCATGCCAGTATAAAGCATGTAGTACTGTTATACTACTATTGTACAAATTTGCTGGGCAGTCATCCAATCCTATGTACATTCACTGATGACCAAGACCCTAAAATGTTTCACTATCCACCACTCCCTGTACTGTACTCCTCCATCTCTTTCTCCCAGCTTCCACACATGAACAGCTCCTGGATCTCGTGATTGGTCCTTCTATGTAGCTTGCACATAACCCTTTGTTGAGCCACCCTGCTACCTCTCCTCTGAAAGTTAACCTCTGTGGTACTAATTTGCAGTCCTGAGGAGTAAGGGATCCATCAGGTTGTTATGTGCTTGGAGCCATGAGTCATCATCCTTATGGCTGCAATTCAAAGTTCCTACCATTGTGAGTGGCTAGTGCAAAGACATCGGCAATGTCATTGCTGCCCCTCGGTAGCCTGAGTAGATGACCTGTCAGGCTCCAGCTCTCTGCTATTGGTTATATATGCAACAGACTTCCACAAACCCACTCCTATCATAGGAGAGTGGACTGCTTGCTGTTTTACCCTATCCTCCCAGATGTTCCTACCACCTGCTCAAGTCTGTTCTTGAACTTAAATCACCAGCACATCCCAAGATATTAAAACAAATAAACAAACAAACAAACAAACAAATAAACAAATAAACAAAACAAATGCTCATTCACTTGAGGTAGTTGCTATCTCTTCACCTGCATAGAACAGTTTGTAGACAAGGATACAGCAACTACAGAGAGCAGTCTATTCCTCCCCGAAAGAGAACTATGAATTTTGATTTGGATTATTATTTTAAATATTATCCTATGCAGAACATTATTCTCATCTGTACTCTATCTTTATAAAAAATAATTTATATGAGCAGTGGTCTTGCTGTGGAAGGTGACTAATAAATAAGAAGTCAATTTTTTTTTGTTTTTATTCAGATAAGAAGAATCAGTCAAGGTTCTAAATCTTATGACTATCTAGCTGGCCAAGGCAAGGCTGGTGAGAGGAAGTGGTGAAACTCTGCATGATCTAAAACATTACATTATAGGAAGATTTGAGCTATGACCCATTAGTTGACATCATGCCTCATTTCCTGTTTCCGGTATATCAAACTCTTCCTCCCAAAACAATACCAGTGGGATGCAATCTCAGATATAGGCTGGGAATTTGAAGGAAAAACATGATAGGCCTAATGCTAGCATCATATGCTTAAAATGCCAAGGTGAAATGTCAGAGATACAGGGTAGTAGGCAGGTTTGAAGTCAAATTGCACTGAAGCAATTAATACACTCACAAAATTTCCTTAAAAGGAGCTAGCAAATCACAGGGAGCAAACATGAAGCCTCCATCCTTGTGTGTGTGTGTGTGTGTGTATGTATGTACAATTTGGGGTATTGTATCATAGGGTGGGACAAATAGGAAAGAGAAATACAGGCAAAGGCATCCAGACATGGAACATTTTATAACACAAAAAATAAGAAAACAGAGGAAAAGTAGAACAGGAGATTAATAATGTGGAAGTTAAAGAAATAGAAACTGAGGTTATAGAATACCTGCAAAGTGAAGGATTTAGTGTAGAATATCTAACTCAGATGACATCACAGCAGGATAGAGCAATGGATCCTCAAATTAAGGAGAAACCAGTGGAGCAGGAAACTTCTGATCCATTGCTATATGACGATATTTTGGAGCCTTTCATAGTAAACCATTATAAATGTTCAGTTGAAGTTGCACAGCAAGAGAAGGAAGTAACAACTCTGACAGTGAATGTTGTGGAGTGAAAGGTCAGTGATCTCTCATATGAAAGAGCAACAGATGACAAAGGATGAAGCTGAAGAGAATGAGTCACAGGAAGATGCTCTGGAACGTTCTATATGATGTCCACAGGAAATGGAGAACAAAGAATGTGCCCTCAGTTTAGAAGAAATGATCAAAGAGAATAGTTGGTTGATTTAATAGAAATGGGCACACATATTAAGATCAATGAAAGAAATAGAGTGCAGAAAGTCAATAATACCCAAAAGTTAGAAGTTTAATAAAACAAATGAAAACAATAATTAGGTTCTGTTCATAGAGATTCATTCGATATAACCGAAGTAAATATGATATATTACTGAGCACCTAAATTAATAACAGATAAAGGGCAGGATTCACGAAGGCTTGCATGGAGTGTAAGAGACTTGCAACACTCCATGCAAGCCTCGTGATCCAGGAACAGCCCTAAACTCCGTGTAAGAGACCAGCTAAAACGTCTCTTACACGGACTGGGCGTGGACATGCTAAATACCTCACTTGCATCCGAAAGGTATGCAAATGAGGTATATTAGCGATCCACGAAGCAGAAACCAGTCCGTGTAGGAGACGTTTTAGCTGCAGAAATGTACTCAGTTGACAACTGAGTACATTTCTGCAAAATCCACAACGGAGCGATGTCAGCTCCAAAAAAAGGTTGCATATGATTCAGGCAGCATGCCAATGGCCAAATATGTGGCCATTGGCAAGATAACCCGATGCAAAAATATTACAAATATGAATTTTTTTTTCGGCAATCGCCGATGTTTAAACCCAGCGCAGCCCCGCGCAAGCGGGCTGCGCTGTATAAAACCATAAAAAAGAAGGTTATAAACCCACAAATGTGGGTTTCATGCAATACATGGAATGACAATGCAGGGACCAGCAGACCAAAACCAACATGGCCACCGTGTAGTGGTTGCTAAGGGGGGAAGCTGAGTCTAAGACATGTAACTAAGCATTAGTAGGCAATCTCATGTAAATGAGGGTTAGGATACTGAATCTCACAGTCACATACCAAATGAGCACAGTCTGAGTAGTGTAAGAGATACAAAAGGGGGAGGAATAGAGTAGGAGATAGGTGACATCACAGGGGGGAATGGTAGAAAGAAATGCAGTTCATTGGAGGCCAGTGTAACATGACAGATGACAGGCACAGATCATGGAAAGAGGTGTGCCACTAGATAAGTCATGGAAAGTCAAGAAATGGAAGGTGTACACTGTTACCTACACCAAAGTTTCTTGCTGGCCGTGCATGTGCACGTGTGTGCACAATGAAGCACGAGTAAGGCAGTGTGCGCGTGTGTAAGGCAGTGTGAGCATGTGGGAGCATGTTGGGAGATGTTTAACACTGTTTGCGCGGGTGTGCGCGCGTGTAAGGCAGTCTGAGTATGTTGGAGGCTGTTGGCAGACGTGTAATGGTGTTTGCGCGGGTGTACGCGCGTTTAAACCCGAATAAGTAGATTCTTAACCGTGTAAGCACGTGTGCGCGCGTGTAAGCCACTGTGAGCGTGTTTCAGATAGTATGCAAGTTGCTCCCCCCTGAGGAAACAGAAAGGAAAAAGGAAGCAACAGAATTAATAGGAAGCTAGCAGGGATAACTGCTGAAGCTAGCAGGTGAAAATAATTAGAAGCAGGCAATTACACAGGCAGAATAGTAGCCCAGCCCAGCACTTAAAACTCTGCAAACAGTAGTGCAGGATGTTTCCATTAAGAGACACTGCAAGACAGGAGTAAGCTAATAGAAGTGAAAACTGAAAAAGCTGAACTCAGAGCAGAAATGTTAGGGGCTGCCATAGCTGTCATAATGAGACATAGGCGACTTGCTGAGGGTGGTGACAATGCAGATGGTGCCAGACAACCCACAGTGAGGAGGCGGAGAAGAGTGTACAGGCCCAGGGTCACCTACCACGGGTTACATGAGCTGGAGATAGTAGAGCGCTATAGAGTGGACAGAGAGCTCCTGCAGCAGATTGTTGAGCTGTGCAGGCCACGCCTCACACACAGAACCAACAGAGGGGAACCCATCCCAGTGGAAACCAAGGTATGTGTTGGCCTAAGAATACTAGCAACAGGTACCTTCCAGAGACCAACTGGCGATATGATGGGGATATCACAGGCATCAGCCTCCAGGGTACTACATCAGTTCCTGGATGCCATGTCAGCACATGTCGGTGATCATGTATATTTCCCCAATGCCCGTGAGGTATTGGCCAGCAATATCGTCTCTTCCAGCAAATAGCGGAATACCCTGAGGTACTGGGTGCTATAGACTGCACGCACATACGCATCAAAGCACCAGCAGGTGGCGGGGTAGGGCCTACATTAACCGCAAGGGCTTCCCTCCATCAACTGCCAGGTCATGTGTGATGCCCAGGGCATAATAATGAATGTGTGTGCTGGCTGCCCTGGGAGTTATCACGATTCCCACATCTGGCATTTGGCGCAGCTGTACCAGACATTTGCCAATGGGGACATCCCACACGGACACCTAGTGGTGGATGCAGGTTATGCACTGGAGCCGTGGCTGATGACACCCATCAGAAATGCACACACACCTGAACAGGAACGCCATAATGAGGCACACGCACAAACACGTAATGTGATAGGCGTGTGTTTGGGCTACTCAAGTCACGGTTCGGTGTCTGGACACATCTGGTGGAGCCTTGCAGTACACACCAACTACATGTACCCAAATTGTCATGGTATGCGCTATGCTACATAATATGATCTTGCGAAAACAGCTGCAGCAGGACCAGCATAGGGCCGGGCCAAACAACCCCCACCATTGCCAAGGCCATCACAGGCAGGCGTGACTCGGAGGAGGAACAACCTGAGCCTGCCCCAGTAGGCAGAAGGAGGCGTGCCCAGTATGCCCTGGCCTTGGCAAAGAGGCAACGCATAGCACATACACTGGCACAGTAGGAACCCTGGGAATGATACCCTCTCTGACTCACTCATATAGTAACAGGGATGCCTAACATGACACAACCTGCTCTCAAACATGTACAGGGAGTGTAGTATGTGCATCCGACAGAGGCAGCCCTGCAGCACCACCTGAGGCATGATTGCCATGTGTCAAGCAATGTAACATCATCTAGTATATGCAAACATGAAGACCCTGCCTAACATCTCACCCTCACCAAGCATGATGCCACACTATGAAGACAAGAAGATCAAGTACAATAATCGGCTGAAGTAATGCAGTCAGTCAAAGGGGAGCCAATGTGTCACAGGCTGGGAAGATATGCGGAGTTTGACATGATGCACCACCTGCTAGGGGTGGCATGCACCTAGCATGCCATGCCCCATGGATACTGGCAAAGGCTGTCAGTACCCACAACATGCCCTGAATAGGTAAGTCGCAAAACACACACCCAACCTCATAGGTTCTACAAGGGATAGGAACCTAGATGTAATACTACCCCATGACAGATGTACAAACAGCAAGATGTGTGCAGTGTAAGCGCACACAGTAAGGAGAATGTAGATACCAGTCCTGTAATAGAGAACTGGGCAAGGCTCACAGCAGCACCCTAGCACTACCAGGTCACACCTCATACTGTGCTGTACAGCCGCAAAACATGGAACAAGCTACAAAGGAGGGTGACTAGCAAGAAATGGCAAGGATAACCACACCCCCATGTTGGTACCACAACAAGAAGCAGCATGGAATAGCCATGGTCAAATACCAATGGCTAAAACTGCCTCGCAGTAGATAGCCTGCTGCAGACCACTGTCCTAATACCAGGAACATCACCTGGCCTATGTCGGAATACATGAATATATCAAGCCCCCCAAACCACATTATATTGCTCGACTGAAAATACCCAGACATACACGGTAGCATCGTACTAGCACCAACACAGTAGGGAAAAATTACCCAGATTCCATAAACCAAACTGCCCAGGAACAATGTACTACCCCACAAGAGGGGTAAGCATACTGGATGTGATAATCAGCAACATGTGTACTGGATGGCAAGATGAGAAGTGTACCCCTCACTGGTAAGACAAGACCATAGAGTAAGCACACTGGAAATACACACCCGACCCCAGTCCCTGGCCAGAATACCACAGTGAAAAACATGTGTAAAGTATAGGTTGCAGCCCTCAAAACCGATGTTGAATCCACAAAAGGCCCTGTGCAAGTGCAGAACATGGGACACACCACAGAACATGTTATACAGGCATTCCATGAACACAGCCAGGAATGCTTGGGTATGCAATCACAAATAACAACAACACACAATGCCATACACGCAGACATCTGGCATGCTGGGCTCCAGCCATTACCAAACCATGCAAGAGAATGAGGAAGATACCACATGATAGAGCAAACATAAAAGGGAAGTAATCACTGACCAGTAGTATGGCAACAACATATGTCCACACATACAATCCACTAAGTCCAGCCACAACAAGTATAACCTATGAATCCAGAGGCAATGTGATGCCAGTACCAAGTACACAGACAACCACAACACCCCGAATAAGTACAAACATATGTGATAGATGCATCCATGTATCCAAAGCAGAGGTTGAGCTCCAACAAGCCAGTACTGTCAACACTAGTCAGGAGGAGAAGGTAACCACATACACCACGAACCCAGTCCCACATAGACCTACCACAACTGTAAACCAAACACATAAACACAGACAAATATTCCCGGAGGCCTCAATTACAAACACACCACACCAACAGATGCCTCCAAAGTAGATCACAAGCAACCACAACCTTCAAACATAGCACATGCAACGAATAGTATGCAAAGCTGGTGTGCCAAACAGTCACAGGCAGAAGGAGAAACAAATGCCTGATACAGTCGTAATAGGTGTCTGTATAGGCAGAAACACAGCTGTCCCACTCACCAGACTGAACAAGGGAAAGGGTAGAGTAAGCTGCTTGTAGGTAGCCACAAAATGCCACGTAACACAAGTACGCAGGTCACCCCAAAGCAAGCAGGAATATGATGCACTCAATGTCCATGCTGGGGTGAATTACCTGAGATGTACCTCCCTGGTCAACAACAAATGAGACATGTATGGTCCCTCCAAGTATGTACCCCAGGGCGGGATGACACTGGCTGTGTGCAGCATCCAACCCTCACCAAGAATGATGCCACAGTACAAACACAGAATGCTCATGTTTAACAGCTGGCACAGTTACAGCTGTCAGTCCAAGAGGGTGTAATGTGTGTCCGCTTGAGATGTCAAGCATGACAAGCCATGCTGCTGTTACAGGGGTGGCTGTCAGCTGTTACCTGTGTGCGTCTGGATACTGGATAAGGCCTTTGCCGCCTCCATAGAGCCGTATGTAGGCAAGGCCAAAAACTACCCACCACCCTAGAAAACATAAGTGGTAGGAAACATAAGGGTAATGCTGCCCAATGCCAGATGTGTAAACTGCAATATGCATGCCCCTGAGGCACTTCCCATTATGGAGAACATTGATGCCTGTCCAGTGACAGAAGCCTGCTGCAGGCCTAGTGATACCACACCAGCACTACTAGGTTATACCACATACCATGTGTTATGGCCCCAACACCTGCACCAAGACATCAAAGGAGGGAGTATCCATATGCAGCACAGACACCCATATAGCCAGGTAACTGACAATGCACAAAGCAGCGGACACCACCCATGTGCACATAACTGTAGTCAAAACTGCTGTACAGTCTGTAGCATGCGACAGACCACACTCTCACACACAAGAACCCCACCCAGACATCCGAAGACACTGGACAGTATGGATGTCCCACCAAATACCAGACAAGGTACACAAAGTACCACATAGGTGTCAAACCATTATGTATGCAAGGAGTCATCAGGGACCTAGGGACACAGGTCGACATTAATCTGTCATGTGACAGCCACAATGCCAATGTGGCTATGAAGACTGTTGATACTGGACACCGTATCATGAAAGGATTCACACCAACATCAACAGGGGTCACTGTGCCGCTGTACTGTCCCCTTATCAGACCCATAATCTAGTACAATGACTCATATGGGATGTACCATACGTGACACCTGCAGCGGTTTGGAAGACCTCATAGTTACCCCACCAACAGGATAAAGGGTGCGAAATATATGTCATATGCTGCCTGGCTGTAGACACCCCAGCTGACTGCAGTCACACACTGCCTACACAGAGGCATTGTATGTCTGTTGTACCAGGCCATGTCCAACACAGGAGTAATGGACATGCTACACCACAGGAAATCAAAGCCATTGGAGCTGTGAGAGTCACAGATGTCAACCTCAACACATAATGAAATAAGATGTGCTGGAGGGACAGATACATAACCCATAGGCTCCCCACACCCAGAAACAGGATCCCAATCCATGGTAGGCAGAGCCCCTCACTGACACCCCTCAACAGGAATATTGCCAAGTGGATGGATGACCGTACATGTATACTGGGGTCCCCACTGTGTCACGACCAGACAGAGGCACAGTGAAGAACCTCATAAATGGCCATAATTGAACATAGCAAGGGGTGGCGAAAGACACACACACTCTAGCTAGGCTTACCAATGGCCTAGGGTGTCTAGCCTACTATGAACCCATGAACCTATGAAGATACAACACGTACAGGACACTAAGGATAATCACAAGGCTTACCCAACTGATGGTAGGAACCATGTTGGGCATCCACAGATATGCTCCGAATCACACAGATATTACAAACAACATACCAAACACACACACATATTGCTAACATACAACCTGTCAGGTGCAGTGCAAACACCCCCGAGTGCAAAATACCTATCCCAGCAGATGGTCCCTGACATTGCAGATGCTGAGGTAACAGCCATCATCTGCAAAGCAGAACACACAGCAACAAAGGTATGTGATGGTGTCCTGTGCTGAGGCCAACATGGACCCCAAGAGTAATGGAATGCAAAATCACACTACTGGCCAATGTCAGCCTTACCACAGGGTATGTACCCAAAGAGCAGTGTACAACAACAGTGGTCCATCACAACAAAGGGGTTGCCTGAATGGATACTCCAAACTAACACCCCAGGATCCTGACAAGCTTGTTCTGCACAGCTATGGAAAGGATCAGTATGTACCGCAGACAGAAGGCTAATGTGGACCTACTGATACCGGACCCGACACACTGTGACTGTTGTAACTGCAGAACTGCCCCTAAACATGTCTGACCCATTTGAAGCAGTCATTAAGGTCAGTGATGAGGGCTATGTGGTCCACACAGCGTAGCTGGACCGTGCACATGCTTCTAGACCATACCGTACGTGTTCAGTATGGATATGTTCACCAGCTTAAATATACACCCCTATGTCAGTAGAGGGGTTGCAAAGCAGACCAAGGACAGAACTGACATGGTCAGACATGCTGCATCCATGCCAGACTACAAAGCGGATATGAGTGGCATCCCACAAGGCCTGGTCTTGGCCCCCCCACCCCCGTTCTGTATACATGTCCCATAGGTATAGGCCAACATGGAAGGACTGTGACTGAGCATGTATGCAGAGGAGTACAAACAGCCCACCGTATCCGACCCCCAGCTGACACAAGAAACCCACAAAAGGGCCACCCACAAACAAACAACTGTAGCCATAGCCAAGTCAGCAAGCTAATCGCAGAAATGTGTATAGACAACCACTGTGGATATACAGTAAGTGCCCACAAAATACCACACAGGTGTTAACCCATGAGGCACCTAACATGTAATGTGAGACCTGGGTACAAAAGGTGATAAATAACCTGCACTGGACAAACATGTGTCTGTAGTGTTCGCAGAAACATGTACCATATACCCACCCAAACATGAAGGCTGGCAGATGTAGATAAGGGGAAATCACTCTGGCTCTGCAGCCATCCTCCATCAACATCACAACTGACTACAATAGCCCTTGTGGGATATACCACAGCAGACACCTCCAACAACTGTAAAGTCCACAACAGTACCCCACCAGGGGTAGCAAAGAGCCTGAACAGATGCCATGTGTTGCCTGAGTAAACAAACTGCAGCCCCACACACTGCCATCCTTCCGGCTACAGGAAAGCTGTGCCTGATGTATGATGCCATGTCCAACCTGGAATGAATGAACATGTTGCACCTTGTACAATCTGAATGGCAGTGAGCTATGCACATGAGAGACCTGAACCCCAGCACTGACATACATAGGACAAGCTGTACAGAATGATCCATAACACAGAAGGCACCCCACACTGCAGTAAACTCCTGGTACAGGTCAGCCAGAGTGCCACATATCGACACCCCTCAAGAGGCATCCTGATGAGTGTATGGGAGATGGTAGGCTACCCTGGGTATCACTGTTATGTCAGAGGTAGACAGAGGCACAGTATACCAACCATGACATATGTAATGGCAAACTCCAGTTACAATGTGTGTCGAAGGACAAACACACCCTGTGACTACCATCAGCAATGGCCTACAGAACATCGCTAGTGTTTGCCAATGTCCACCCATGTTGTGGAATACACTAGCAATGTTGGACGAGCCTGGTGTAGGTAGTCCATATCTGAACATATTGCAACATGGTCATATGTGCACAACTGGCCCCTACACAGTCTGTCGTGCTCACTATGAAGATGTCAAGCAGTGATAGGACTAAAGCCCAGGATACTGTCCACTACAGTGAAATACCGAACCAGTACACTATACGGTACTACAGTGTTAGGTCATTATGAAAGTATGTTGAGAACTGTCTGCAAAGTATCCCATGCAATTCCTGCAGGCACAGTATAATCCCTGTTGTGGCAGACACGAAGCAGTTGGCCAGTTAGTACACAACATGACACCCAGCACACAATCATAAGCGTGTGATAATGATGAAGGTCACACACACCCAAATATGTGTTGGACTTCAGAGTACAACATATGGAAAGCTCACACTGGGCATGCTCGCACACTTTGATAAATGAGGCATATGTCAGACAACATGCCATGGAAAGGCTGAACTGGGCATGCTCACACACTTAGGCCATATCTCTGTGTAGCAGTTGGCCACACATATCTGGTATTTATGCGTGTCAGTCCAGGAACCAACCACAACACAGCAATCAGCCCAGTGCACACAGTAAATGACCACAGAGACATAAGTGATATAGTGGATCGCCGTCATATGCAAACATCTGCCACAGATACACAAGTTGGTCATAGGAACAGGGAATGCTATGGCAATAAAGACCTGCAAACAGTAGAACAGCACAACAAATATTGTGCATCCGACAATTGAACATATGGGTGTAGAGGTCAATACTAGGCTTCTTGCCCCAGGGAATGGCAGCTCAGCCAGAGTGTGCTTGGCATCTGCATCCCCAGGATAGTAGGCTACCGTGCCACTGTAAAGTAGGTCACAGAAGGTGACATGTGAGGCTAGTGAGCTGTGCCTCTGTCAAGCAGGGGCACCGTGGAGGTCTCAGGGATTGAATGTGCTAAGCCACAGCCATGTTGTCGGTGTGTGCTGTGAGAGGGTTGCTGAGGATCTCTGACAGTAGGTGTCCGTCAATAACAGACTGAGGGAGCCCTACCTGCATTCTCTGGACGATTCCACTGTCAACACTGTGTTGTAATGAGTATGTGTGAATGAAGTGCCGTGCTGGAACCGTCCACAGATGTCCTCCCTCTGTGGGCTACAGCTCTGCAATGTAGTAGGTCGCTCTGTCTGTTGATCGGCGCATATATGGCGGTGTACAGCTGACAGGTGTCTTGTTGTGGAGCAGTCATGGGTATATGTGGGATAGCATGACCAATGCAAACTGTACACATGCTCATAGGATGCAAGTGTCAAGGATTATGCTGAGTGGCCAGTATAGTCCTCCAGCATGGGTCCTCTGAAGTCATCCACCCCAGTCTACACAAGTGTAGAGTCTGCTTGTGCTAAACACAGTTTGTGTGCAGTGACAACCTTGCCTGGGGGTGGAGATGAGATATGGATGTCCAGGGAAAGGTGGACATGGGCAGGTATCAACAATGGTGGTCTACCTCTGGTGTGGAACAGTGAGTACCCACGTTGCAGATGGACAGGTGCAATATGTATTAACCCATGTGGCTGTGGTGTGTGGTTCTGCCATAGCACATGGACCCACAAATTGTAGTGGCGGTAGGGTAAAGTGGTAGAGGCCTGAGTAGTTCTCACACACAATATGCCTGTACCTGATGTTAACAACTGGAATGGTGTATGTGAATACCTGCATATCCTGGCACTGTTCCCAGGGAAGCTAAGTGTGTGTCCTGGATGTGGGTGTGGTGTGCTGGACTGGTTGTGTTGTGTGTTACAGGTCCTGTGGTCCCAAAGCATGGTATAGAACATAACCTGCCAGTGCGATGTGCATATCTGACCCTGATGTAGGTGGCTGCAAATGCATATATATGCTATCCCCACCTGACAGGTAGTACGACATCTACAAACCTCTGTGGAAATGAAGATGTCAGCACCCTAGAAATACTACAGGTGCAGAACAGATGCCCAGTAATTCGGATAGTGCGCTCTGCTAATGCGTCGCCCTCAAGTGTCATAATATAGTTAGGTAGGGGTTCGAATCCTGCAAATGCTCAGTGTGTGTGTGTGTGTGGGTGAGTGGGGTTTGTGTGTGTGAAAGGCTGTGAGAGGGAAATGTCCCTTTTGGCAACTGGGAGAACACACTACAGGATGCACACTCCCCTTTCTAAACACAGATGATGTCAGCACCCTATAAGTACAGCAGGAGAAGGGAAGCCTCCCAGTAATGCGAATAGCGCGCTCTGCTAATGCATCCGTCTCAAGTGTCATAACATAGTTAGGTAGTGGTTTGAATCCTGCAAATGCCAAGTGTGTGTGTTTGGATGGGGGGTAATTGTGTGTGTGTGTGCAGATATGTATGAGGGAAATGTTCCTTTTGGCAACTGGGAGAACACACTACAGGATGCACACTCCCCTTTCTAAACACAGATGATGTCAGCACCCTATAAGTACAGCAGGAGAAGGGAAGCCTCCCAGTAATGCGAATAGCGCGCTCTGCTAATGCATCCGTCGCAAGTGTCATAACATAGTTAGGTAGTGGTTTGAATCCTGCAAATGCCAAGTGTGTGTGTTTGGATGGGGGGGTAATCATGTGTGAGGGAAATGTTCCTTTTGGCAACTGGGAGAACACACTACAGGATGCACACTCCCCTTTCTAAACACAGATGATGTCAGCACCCTATAAGTACAGCAGGTGAAGGAGAGCCTCCCAGTAATATGAATAGCGCGCTCTGCTAATGCGTTTCCCCTGCGTATCGTAATGTAGTTAGATAGGAGTTTGAAACCTGTAAATGACATGTGTGTGTGTTTGCATGTGGGGAGTTTGTGTGTGTGCATTTCCGTATGAAAAACATGTTAGTTTTGGCAATCAGGTGATCACACTACCTGATGCACATTACCCTATCAAAGTACTGATGTTGTCAGCACCCTGTAAGTATAGCCAGAGACGAGGAACTATCTAGTAAACCAAACAGTGCGCTTTGCTAATCGTCCCTCTCACGTGTCATGACTTAGGTAGGTAGGGGAATGAATCCTGCAAATGGCAAGTGTGCATGTGTGTGGGGTAGTAGGGTGTGTGTAAATGCAAGTGTGAGGAACAGATCCTTTTGGCAAATACTGCAATACACCAGATGCTGCATCATCCCCAGTAAACACAGGGGATGTCACCACACTATCAGCACAGCCAAACAGGGCTAGTTGGCTAGTAATGCCAATAGTGTGCTCTGCTACTGTGTCTATTACCATTGTCAGAGTACAGATAGGCATGTTTTGGTAACCCACAACTGTCACGTGTGGTTGTGTCACACAGTATGACCTTGTGGGTGTTTGTACATAACAATGCATGCCATTGCCTAACCCAGCAATGGCATTGCACACATGATGTATGTGTGTGACACATACACATAAATACCTGTGACCTGCAGTAGTTACCATGTCTGACACATGCTTCGTGTGGATAAATGGTATTAGCAATGTATACCAATATGACTGTGTCTTACTGTGCAGGGTCCGCACGTGGTATGTCCCTATACAGTGTGGGTGTCTATGGTGAAAGACCTACAGCAGGGGATACACATCTGGTCTGGGCCATATAGTGTACATGTAGTCAATGTACAGGTGCTGCATGTTCCCACCTGTTGTGGTAGTGGTAACATGTCATTCCACTGCAATTCGGTGACCACATGCTGTGAACTCTTCAACTAGAGTGTTGTAGCTACAGTAATGCTCACACACAATGTTCGGCTGGATGCAGTACGGCCTTATAAACACAGTTCATGAGACTGTCATATTTTGTTATGGAGGATAGGTGGTCTTCCTGTGTATGTGAGGGTTGTGTGTGCCAGGCTATGAACCAGATGGCAGTCCGACACACTGTCAGCTGCACATGAGTAGGCCCTGATGGTTTGTGCTGTGCCAACAACCTGGAGGTGTGTGTATCTGTGTTACCTTGGGATACCACCCCTATCCATGTGTGTTACATGTGTAGGGGACGACAGGCATGGTATGGGGCATAACCTGTCAGTGATGGGTAACACCTGTGAGCCATGAATCATGCATCCGGTACTGCACAGACATTGCAGTTCACCGTGCTGAGGGCAGTGTCTGGTGCATGCATCCTCCGGTGTACACTGCTGTTGTTGTGTAGCAGCACTGTTAGTGTCCTAACCTGTGTGATACCCACGGAGGTCGCTATGTAAACCATGTCCTGCAGCATAAGGCAGTATGTGTGTACCAAGGAGCCTTGCCATTATACATCGGGCCATGGGTGTCACGTGCAAGATGACCCGTGCACATCAATGTGGCTTCCTAGCATGTAAGCACACGTTGACAGCCAGTGGATACCCTATGAATGACAGTGGAGACTGAGCATAATGTAGACATACAACAGCCTTCCCACATATAGTGGTAGAATACCTGGTGAGGGTATGTTGGCAACCAACATCAGGCTCATACTGGCCTGTGCCACATGCTGAGAGATCCATTCTATGTTCCCTATCATGTAGTCCAGGGAGGTATGTCCCAGGCAGCCACACTGGCATGGTCAATGAGTGAGTCATATCTGTCCATGCCTCTGTCTGACCTGTATGCATGTGTGCTGTGGTGGACCATAGTGCCCCTGAGTCATATCACTGTGACCTTCACCAGATACAGCCTGTTGAGCGGGACCCCAGTGCAGCACACATGACAGGTACCTGACACGTCTGTAGCAGGTGTGTTGTGTAGCCCTACAGGCTGTGGGTGTGTGGCACAGGGGATGTGCGTGCCATGTGTGGCATGTGCTCTGTTCCGACGGAACATATGCCTGTGTGCCAGCTGCGGAGGTGTGTGATGCCCAGGCAGGCTGCTAGTCTGAGTCCCCACGTATGCCCCAGTGTGTTCAGCATGCTGTCAGTGTGTGTCAATGTCTGACTGGTATTGTCGTCACTGTAATATATTGTATTGATTTATTTATTTATCCTACATTTGTTGACTGGGATAGCCCAACTGGATGCATGTCCATTTCAGGGAGGCCCGTGGAGACAAGCTACGAGGGTAGCAGATACAGCATTACAGAATACTAGCATTACATAGTACAAACAGATTATTTACAGAGATTACATAAGTAAGCAAGTCAAACATGTTCCACAGGTTAATGTTAGACCTGAGCACAAGCCAGGATTAAATTGAAATTACACAGTAAAGTGGTTCACAGAAGTTACACATTCGAGTTAGCCAGGCTTGATACATTGACATAGCCAGTTACGTGACAAATGTTGTTTGAGTCTACTGTTAAATGACCTAAGGTGGACATTAGGGTAATATCAGCTGGAAGTGAGTTCCAGGATCTACTTACAGGGTTTGCAAAGAGAGAATCACCAGCTGTGTTATTAAACTTGCTAGTTTGAAGTAGTACATTGTTAGAGGATCGAAGCGGTCTAGGATTGTTATAGGGGGTGATAATAATTTAAGTGCAGGAGTATTGTCTGGATTATAGAGGATTTTATAGGCCATAATCAGTTGGTTATACTGTATTAGGCTGGGTATTGCAAGCCAACCAAGCTGATTTAGATTGATGCAATGATGTGTCCTAAAAGGCGGGCCAGTGGCAAACCTGGCAATGTGGTTGTAGCAAATCGAGTGCTTGTTAAGGACAGTCTTGTTCATATGTGAGAGTAGAGGGGATGCATACAGAAGGGCTGAAACAAGGTGTGAGCGAGCTATGGCACCTTTAGCTGGAGGGGCTAGGAAGGCTTTAATTCTGTAAAGTGACCCTAGCTTTCTATTGATGGCTTTGCTAATCTGGTTAACATGTATGTCACATATGAGATTATTGTCTATGATGACACCTAATAGTTTCGGAGATGGGTCAGGGAAGATTATTGTGCCATCAGTTGATGTTATGGTAACGGTGAAAGTGGTAGACCTACGTGTTGGTGGAATAACAGCAGTTTAGTTTGATTGGGATTTAGGATCAGACGATGTTCAGAAAGCCAGTTTGCTATTGTATTAAAGGTGGTCTGGGTAGCTGACCATAACTCTACTGGAGATGTGGCTGAGCAGATCAGAGTAGAGTATACAGCATATTGGATACAGCTGACTTTTGGGATGACAGTATAACGGTCGTTAATGACGATGGAGGACAGCAAGGGCCCTAGGATAGAGCCTTGTGGTACTCTGAGGGTGTTAGGTAGAAGGTTAGAGGTTTGTTCTGCCAGAGGCCGGCCTGCTGTTGACCATGCAGGTAGGATTGACACCATTGGAAGGCTCCAGTATCTAGACAGTCTGTGCAGGGTGTGGAGTACAAGTTGGTGATCAACCATATCGTATGCCTTTGAGTTATCCAAAAAGAGGGCTGTGGATATATAATTAATGTTGCAAGTATGGCTTATGGTGTTAGTAAAGGCTAGGAGGCCTGACGTAGTGCTGTGATGAGGACGTAAGCCATGCTGAGTGTCTGCCATAATGCGAGTTTGGATTAGGTGGTGCATGACTTGTCTATGATGAAAGTTTCCATAATCTCTGCAAGTGGAGAGAGTATAGCTATTGGCCTATAATTGGAGACTTCAGTAGAGCTGCCTCCTGTGTGAAGTGGGATTACATATGACATTTTCCAGATGGTGGGAAAGTTAGATTCTAACATGGTTCCTTTGATTACCTTTGAGACGGGGTAAGCAATAGCATCATCTGGTTTTGATAGGTACTTTCGGCAGGGAGTTGATCAGCAGACAGTGTAGTGGGTTTCACTGTTACAATCAAGGTACGGAGAAGTGAAGTGGCGACTGGTTGGCAGCTGGACGCAAGTAGTTTTCTAGGGGTGCTGCTTTCAGGACCAGGGGAGCTAGGAGGTAGATGGCTAGCTAGGGCCTGCAATGTCTCAGTAAAGGACTGGTCAAAGCTATCAGGAACATCTTCAGGGGTATTATCAATAGTAGCAGCAGGGATTGGGGTTGGCGTTTGTCCTGGACGTAGTATATATGACATGCCACCTGACAGGGTATGGCATTACTGGGTTCAGAGAGACCAGTCCCCAGATTGGCTGTGTGGTGGCATCCCACACATGTGTTGTACGTTCCTGGCCAAGGGTGATGGCTGACTGCATACATGTGGCAGCTGTGACAATGACACATGACTCACATAAACCACGACTGGACCATAGAGGCGATTCACAGGTTACCTTTGCACATGCCACCCTAGTAGTGTGATTGCCATGGTGAGTACCAACACATAGGGCCAATGGGGAACAACATACTGAAGGTGTGTATGTGTGGGTGGACTGCCACTGTTTCATAGCACTGACATATATGACTGCACACGTGGGTAAATGCCAGGTAAGGCGTGTGCAATGTGTCACAGGCAACGTACATGCGTACAGGACAGACAGTGACGTTCTGTCATGTGTAAGGTTGACATACATATGGTACGCTATGCAGATGTCACTAGCAGTCTACAGAAGCACTGTAACTCTGCATTGCAGGTGTAAGCAGTGTTCCAGGGACCCCAAGCGAACATGCATGCAAACAAAGCTACAGTACACAGGGCTGGAAGTACTGCATTATACAACAAAGAAGGGGTAACAATAACAGTAAGTAACAATGCAAATATGTAGGCACTATCAACATGTACCCAGGAATACGCAGCACAGATGCCCATGGTAGAACCGATATTATGTCATACTTATTTGTGATCTGGACTACATTGGTACTGCACACATATCTAGATGCGTGAACATCCACATGGCATAGTCGTTGTGGGCATCTTGATACCATTACTGTACATGTCCACCATTGCATATCACTACTTGCGTTAGCTTTCCCCTGTGCTACCCATGTATGCGGCTATCTGTTGACAACCTTACCACCGGCATGCAATTATGTGCAGCTGTTATACTTTGGTATGTACTATGGGTGCAGATAACAATTCAGGACATTCATACAGTTACTACAGCAGGCATGCTGGGGTACACACACAGTCATAGCAGCACACTGTACTGTTACCAACATGATACTACTAATACACGTCTATGTAGTCACCCTGTGCATCAGCAACGTGTTTACCTGTTCCCGCAATGATGTTGGAGATTGCAGGAGGTGGCACAGTGTCATCATATGCACAGGGTGTGGATTAGGTATGCCTGAGTCAGCCACTGATACCACCAATTGACATGTGTGTGTATGTGTGTTGGTGAGGGGCAGCAGTACAGGGTGGGGCAGTGTTGGTGCAGTGTGTGCGTGTATGTGGTTGCCCTAAGTGTTAACATTTCGCATGTGTGTATGCACGCACACAGTTCCACCTCATGGCTGCCATATACAGGGGTTTGTGGACAGCCACAGACTGCACCTGGCAGGCCATACAGATCAGTGTCTGTGTGCACGGACACGGTACCTGTGCCTGGCAGGGGTGCTACGGACCGTATCCAGTACAAAGCCGGACTGGGTACTGTCATCAGAAGCGGGGGGTGTTGACTGGACACATGTCCCTGTTGGGACTGTCCAGAGCCACGTGCACGTGGTCTCCTGGGGCGTTCGATGACAGCACAGACCCAGCATTGCTGGGGCTGCTGCTGGCACTATGGGGCGTCGCGAGCCTGTTGTCATCGCGCCGACTGCCAGCTGCTGCCGCTGCGGCATACGGCCACGCCGGCCGCAGACGCCCACCATTGCCCTGGCTCATGGACATCTGGTTGTGGAACTGCTGTAATATGTCCCCACAACGTCTGTCTATGACATCGGTGAAGTTACGGATAGCATCCGCAATGTCACGCATACTGTCTGTCATGGCTGTGCGACATGCTCTGAGCTCCCTCAGACCCTGTCTGGTGTACCTTTCCATACGTGACTGAGCCTGCATGACAGTCCGAAACATAGCTGAGGTTGACAGACCTCTTTGGGCACGTCGGCCAGAGGCAGTACGCCCACGGATGCTCCCACGAGAACCCATGGGCAACTGTCTGTGTGGTACCATCGGAGGACCCTGCCCATGGCTGCTGTGTGGGGACGCATGTGCCACAGGTACCACATTACCCTGGTCTATGCCCGCTGTATCCTGTCCATCACCTAGGGACAATGGTGACAAAGGATGTACAGGCAGGATGACTGTGCGCAATGATGGGGTTGACAGCTGTGTACTGTCAATTGGCTGACCAATGGCAGACCCTGACACACCTTCCTGTACCATTACACATATATCATCATTACCAGTAGCCGTGGCACAGGATTCAGGTTCCCTGCTGCAGGTCACCAGAGCAGCCCCAGAACCTGTGGGATGAAGACAGGAAACACAGTTTACAGTCTCCAGACATTGTTACCAGTGATGCACTTATACACACATGCACACATGCACACATGGACACATGCACACATGCACACATGCACACAGGCACACATGCACACATGCACACATGCACACATGCACACATGCACACACACATGCACATGCACACATGCACACATGCACACATGCACACATGCACACATGCACACGTGGACACATGCACACATGCACACATGCACACATGCACACATGCACACGTGGACACAGGCACACATGCACACATGCACACATGCACACGTGGACACAGGCACACATGCACAGATGCACACGTGGACACAGGCACACCTGCACACATGCACACATGGGCACAGACACACCTGCACACATGCACACATGCACACCCTGCAGTATACACACAGAGCACTACTGAGTTACACTACTGTTACTAGCATTATCAGGACTATTATAGGTTATGTTAAACACACTCACCAGCATGGATGGCCTGTCTCGCTGTAACCCTGGAGGGACCTGCAGAAATGATGAGATTAATGTCAGTGGGCACATCTGTGCCATTGATATTGCATATGATACAGTGTACAGAACAGTCAGGTGTACATATGGCATATTACCTGCACGCTCCATGTCGTGCTGCTGTGTGGAACCAGCCTCCATCATAATGCAGGTGTACTGCTGTTGGTGTTCGAGGGCTGGAGCCACAACACTTAGGAGTAGCCCCTCCAGTCTGGTGAGGGGGGATGTGTGGCCACCCCACCTCCTGTGGCGACCTGTTGCCTGTGGATATCTGATGCACGCTGCGGGACACTTCGGATTAAATCACTGCAGTGATGTCGTACCTGCTCATATGTCCTGTTATGCGTGCCAATATCATTTACCCTACGGACAAGGTCTTGCCACAGTGCGGCCCTCTCCTGCTGATTCTGACTGGTGCGGAAAACAGGATGTCATACTCCCGCACCAGGCTCTGGTGGATCTCCTCATCTTCCGCCACAGAGTAGGCGGGGTTACGCTGTCGCGCCATCTCCCTGGAAGAGAACACAGACAGGATATCAGCAGACCATGTCAGCAATATATGGCACACATACTATACATGATACTCATGTGTAGTGATATACTACTACTCCCATATGTTGCATGTGTGTGTGTCGTGGTGGATACACAGGTACATGGCCAGATATCAGTGCTCAGCCAACACCTGTGCAACAATACCTGCCACATTCCACACAACGTAGTAGCATGCCCCATCGGTCAGCACACACTGACAGGTGCAATGCACAACCTCACTCTGGGGGTTCATCCCAAGGTACTGTATGTGGGACACCGTCCACTACTGTGATGTGGACAGGCGTTACTCGGCCTGGATATACATATCCCACCACCACCACCAGCACAGTAGACTACTTTGATATGTATGTGATTAGACAGTTATTCACTTGCTGGGACTGAGATGGTATCCATGCAGCACACTGGGCCAGTGGAAGCCACAAGCCACACTGCTGACCCCTTTGCAAATGCTTACCACGGACATGCCGCGGATTGCATGACACTTGCACACACATGTCTAACCCAGACCCTATGCACAAAGGTTAGGCATCCTGTCCGGTGGACCCCAGACAGAGGCAGATTGTATAACAATAGCAGGAGGCTACTGCAGGACAGAGCACATTCACATTAAGGGTAGGCATCTGTGGTCAGCACTGGTACTACGCTACAGTCCGTCATAACAACAGCCACGGCCTACTCTGGGAGGGAAATGGACACAAACACTATGGATGACCACAAGGCCTTCTTCAGTTATGTTACACATATGGACCACATGCCTCAGATATGCTCTGTGTTAATCCACACCTACTTAACATTCACCAAACACACGCATATTGGCAACAATCCTGCAGACATGTTCGGTGCACATATCCCCTCCTTCTCCCCACCTTTGAAATATTTATCCCAGCTGGATGTAACCTACCTATCATCGCACATGTCCAGGTGAGGGCCGCCTCAGCAGAGGAGAACACACAGCATCACTGTGACCTCGTGGTCCCCTGGATGTGTGCTACCGGCACTCTGAGAGGACATACCACCGCATGTAACACTGATAGTTTATCTTGGCGTGCTACAGGATATGTACCTGGACAGTGGCATACAGCAACAGTGGTCCCACAACACTAAGGGGCACCTCGACTGACCCTGGGAATTACCACATCATATGCATAACGGGCCTGGTCTGCTACGCTATGGAATTATGCAGTATGGGATGCATATGCAGTGACATCAGGTACCTGCAGACACTTGTTCCCAGCCAGTGTGCCTTTGGGATGGGCTGATCCTGACTTTTGGGCCTGGCTGACATTTCAAAGCAGTCACTACAGCCATTGCTGGGCCAACGCACAGACACATGCTGCCAGGATCCTGGCCTATGACTGCTTGACATGTGATGTATGGTCATCCCTTTTGGTGGAACTACGTACACACAACATATCACATGGACATACCTATGGATACAGACCTATGACACATTTGGAGGGTTCACAGTATGCACACTATTAACCTGCTACTTTGCATTACCTCTGTTTGTCGCAGCTGGTTGCGTTACCACAGCTTCTGCTTGCTGCTGCTACTGTCAGTGCTGACAGCTTCAGGTTACAGAGTCACATTGTCTGTTTTTTTTTTTTGCTCTCTCTCTCTCACTTCTCGCTCTCCCTCTGTCTGCTTACAGACAATGCAATGAATGTATTGCATGTGGGGAGTGTTAGCACTGGATGCTTTTGTAGGTATCTGCATAGGTCCATGTGATGGCCTCTGCACCAATTGTAAGCCAGCATTTGCTAATTGCATACAGCCAGTTGTGTACTGATTGCAGTTCTCACTGTGATTTCAGGTCAGTGCTATAAAAGGGTATGTGGGATAGGCGTTGCCCTTTCAGATTGTGAGGGCGGGGACCATGCTGGTATGCTGTGGACAGTGTTCTGTGACTGTAAAGGTTAGTATCTCTCTCATGCTTCAGGCTGTGTTGTATATTCACAATTCTCCATTCCTCTCTCATGTTCCCTGTAGCAAGTGTGTATGCACATTGACTCCTACAACTATATATATATATATATATATATATATATATATATATATATATATGTACATATGCATACATATATCTATGTACTTTAACTGACCTTATTATCTACAGGCTGCCAACTAGCATGGCTGTTTCTTTTCACACACTACTATTATGGAAATCCAGTAGTTTTGACATTTATTTTAAATGACATGCTTTGTGTACTACACATCCTATATTCCCTTTACATTCATCCCTACTTTTACATGTTATATTTATTTTAGCACAATGTTTTTGTATAAGAGTCATGGCTTAGTGGTAGGTTGTACAGACTAGTGTTTCCAAGGTCCTGGGTTCGGGACTGACAGTGGGAGTTTATTTTTCTTTTGAACTGAGTACAGGACCTGTCAATCACAGTGACTAAGGCACTTTTAAGCAGTTGTAACTGGGCTAGCGCTGGTTTGCGCGGAGCTCACGCATGCGCACTGGCGGTTAGCTCCACGCACACCTGGTTACAACCGCTTAACAGTGCTTACTCTGGCGCACACCCGCGCTATTTTCTTTGAAAGAAAAGAAAATGGGGAGACAGGAAAGTGGTGAAAAAGGGGTCACAAAGAGGGTAAGACAGTAGGGAAACAAGCTTGGGATGTGCAGGAGGGATGTAGGTAAGGCCCATAGCTGCCCATTTCTTCATCAGCAACAGCTGTGCATATGTATGTAATTTGGTGTGACATTTGAAACCTTCCACCCCTGAAAGAGGTGTCAGGACAACAATAATACTTGTTGTACAGCCAATTGTAATTGATAGGTTCCATGTCCAGCGGACATGTGTGCGGAATGGGCAGCTATGTATGGGGCGTAATTTTTTTGTGGGTACAGAGTGCCCTTTTTTTTTTTTTTTCAGGTAAGAGTGGTATGTCAGGTGAAGGAAGTCGGTTCAGCTGGGGAGGTAGGTTGGGTAGGTAAACAGACAAGACAAACAAGACGCATACAGGGGCGGTGTATGACATGTGTGGGGGGGTTACACAATTGACGGGGACGGAGGTTTGGATATCCAGAGCCCATGAGCCCACAGATGGCAACAGTGGAACTGATATCCCCACCCATAGGCAGTTGCCACTGTTCCTTCACTGCCCAGGATGGGGCTGTGCTGGGGGCTGTGTAGGCGGGGCAACAGGCATGCCCGTTAGTTGCGCCACCCGTGCCTCGAGCTGGCGTAGGGGCTCAAGGACAGAGTCCCGAATCTCCCTACGCACCACAGTCCGGACGCTACGGAGGGTGAGTGGTGGATCTCCTCCGGCCACACTTGCAGAGGGGGGGCGAGCCCCATCCCCTGCAGCGCTTCCACCCGCAGGTGGCACAGGGCCACCGGAGGAGGGTCCGGACTCGGCACTAGTGCCAGGTGCACTCGCCAGCTGAGGTGGGAGAGGTGGGTCCGCTGGAACCCGCCTTCCCTGTCGTCCTATGTTTTGCATTATGTCATGACAGTTTGGGTTAGTGACATATAATACCATTCACAATTAGTTGTAACAGCATGCATTAGTATTCCCATTAACCAAACACCCAGATATTCACACCATTGAACAGCGTGCATAACACATGCATAATTTGAACAGAAATACACAGTCCAACAACATGCAGGGTTAATTGATGGCAACGGGCCATCAGGTGTGGATGTATGAACAGGGCAGATGCATCAACGGACATGCAAATATATATGACCCAACAGGACAAACGTCCAGGGGTGTTAATTGTGATTGCACATACCATTTTCACGTGGAATGGGTTATATGTGGTTATAGGGTGGGGTAAAGAAAGTAATATTAACACCTTGAATAACAATACATATGCTGTACATTTCTAATAGCTACAGTTATATACACACTACTGTTCTAACTACAGTTTCCTATATGATAACTATTTCACCTTGCTGATAGGACTGTTACTGCAACATCAATATACATTTTAGTGTTCTTCATACACATTCATATCTAGCTTTGTTCAGCTACATCATCTTGCTACTTTTGCTTTATATAGCTGTAGACAAGTGTGGATGTTTGGTATATCAGACAATCATCCTATCTGCGTATTTCAGACTGAGAGCAACATATCCAGATTTTGGGATACACATTCCACATGCAGCAACACTTTGAACATATTTCGCTGTTTGGTTTTGAATCTCACATGCATTTCATTCTGTCTTGACTGCAGTATACTTTATTCAGGGGTTATTACTACTGTATTGCTGGATTCATGACACTTTCTCACACTCTCTCACTTGCTTTCATTTTACTATTCAGGATGGTACTTCTAGGCTTTATTGACATGTTTTAACAGTAGTTATTACAATCCTTTCCAGCAGTCTCACTTCTGTCATGTTTCAGTATTTCCACAGGGATATATTTCACACATGTGATTTCATCATCTTCTGCAGCTATACTTTTCAGCCTGCTGCAGGTTGTGTACTATTTTCTTACAGGCAGGGCATTTTTATTTCAGAATATATGTCGGACAGTTTCATGTTTAGGTTACACTTACAGGCTGAAAACTCTTGTAATCAAGCAATACTTGCATACACTTTCACACTGTTACTTGCAGATTTTATTCCTTACTGACTACACTGCACTCTTTTGCTGACTGTCATACTTTTATATTTCTTTACAGTTACTGGTAGTGGATTACTGACCTGCCTGGTGGCGCAACCGCACCAGCCTATCGCCATAGGCTCTGCGGTTCGCAGAACGGACACCTGCAGCTGTAATATAAATGAAGTAATATTGGAATACACATCTCCATAATATCAGCTAGTTTAATTTTTTACATACATAATTAAATGTTACTTACTCAGTAGTGGGGCGTTGGGTGTTTGCCGGGCCTCCTGGATCCAAAGGTTCAGTTGGTCCTGCTTGCGTCTCTTCAGGTCCGCATGGTGGTGACGGACCTGCTCACCAGTCCTTGGAATCCCTGTGGCACTGGTGAGATCATGAGCCAACCGGTCCCACGCCTCAGCCCTGTATGCTCCCCAGAGGACCTGGCCCTGCATGAGTTGGGCCTCATGATTGTGGACTAGGAGCCAGGCCATGTACCTGGACTCCTCAACACCCCACCTCTGTGCTCGAAAGCGACTACCCTCTCCTACTCCTGACATTCTGCCTGCAGGTCTGTTCTACAATCGTTTATGCTGTGTATTCCCGCCTATGGGGCTTATATAGTCCGTTTTTCCTGCACATATCTGTGATTGGCCATTTTGGAATTGTATCAACTTCAGTAAACCTGCATTGTCATGCTGTAGTTTGTATTCATTCCTATATATTAGCTATTATTGCATTTCTAGGTACTGCTGTCATGGCTTAGTGGTTCTGTACCTTGACTATGGTGTATAGTATCCTGGGTTCGAACCTGGCCACTGCTTTTTTTTTTCATGACTGTCTAGACATGATGAGGGGTGTGTCTGTGTAAAGGCAGTTTTGATACGGCTTGCTCAACGTTGCCCGTCGGTTAGCTTGTTTGCGGTGCGCAGCTCGGCGCAAATGGGTACACTGCTTTAAGCCTCATTTGGCTATCGGCACGCATATTACGCTCAGCTCAGTTAGGGGCACATAGATATAGCGTGTTAAACCACTGCTCAGCTACGGGCACTCATTTTGCACCAGTTAAACCACTGCTCATCTACGGGCAGATGCACTCACCCTGTTAAACTGTAGCTCATCTATGGGCACATCTGGCATGTTTTATTCTTTTGTTACCTCACATTTCTTCAATATAAATGGGCTATTTCATTACATTTTACATAAGTTGTGGTTTTATGTCTACATATTTGTCAGGGACTTGTTTCCTGCTTATTTTGCCAAAAAAAAAATTGGTGTTGTGGGGGCTCGAACCATGAATGCCTGCTCTGCAGCCAGCATCTCTACCGCTACGCTATTGCTTCCTGGTTTATTTTGCATATTTAGTTTTTATATGCTTTCCCACTGACTGCTAACTGTAGCTGCGCTACGGGCATGCCCGCGCAAACGAGCGCACTCACGGTTAAACATCTTTACAATTTAAAAAAAAACTTATAACTTGTTCATTTATATTTATTTTCTGTTCATAGTCTGTGGGGGCATGTGTTGTGTTCTGTTTATTCACATTTCCGTGGACTCTGTCGTGGGTGTTTCCTTTGGGTACTTTTCCTCTTCTGGGGGCGTGTCCACTTACAGGGCTCGGCCTATGGACACGCCCCCTACTGTCTTACACAGACCGTGTTGGCCTTCAGTGTGATTCAGCATGCTCTCATTAATATGCAGAGCATGCTGACATCACTCCGTTTAACTGCAGCCTCCGTGTATGAGTTATAACTCTTACACGGAGGCTTCGTGAATCCTGCCCAAAGTCTTATCATAAAAACAGGGGGAAATAAGGGAAACAAAGGGGAGAAGTCGAATGCCATCATGGAAGTATCGAATAGAGAAAACTATAAAGCAATTAAGACAAGAAGTGTCACTGTTAGAAGAGTATTGAAGAGGGAACAGATCAACAAAAATGCTCAGAAAGATAGACATGAAAAAAGCAATGCACAGTATGAGAACAGATCAGGATCCGTTGTGCACTATCACAAATAATAAACTAAAAATATCAGCACAGGCAGAAAAACTTATGAGATATGCAGGTAAATATAAAACAAAATACAAAATAAGCAATTTACTGCTGACCCAAAAAGTTTTATAGAGAATTGGGAAACAAGGCAAAAGGAATTGAAGCAGCACCAAAAAAGAAGAAATAAATACATTTTAGAAAAATATCTATGAAGATTATGTGGAACATAACAGAGATGATAAGTATATAGAAGAAGTAAAAGAAAGAATAAGTTCAAATGTGTAGGATATGAAATGGGATGAAGTAATTGCCAGAGACATTGAAACAAAGTTAAGATAAGCTCCTATATGGAACACCCCAGGCCCAGATGCAGTACCTAACTTCTGGCTAAAAGTATTAACATCTTTACATGAAGATTTAGCCATGAGTAAGAACTATTTTTATGTGCACCCCGAACAGACACCAGTCTGGATAACAAGAAGATAAGCAATACTTTTGCTGTGAGCGAACCTGCAAGTTATCCTAAAAACTATATATACCAACAACTTACCTTCCAGTGACATATAAACTATACACTGGAATTGATGCCAAGAGTTCATAGTCATTTAGAAGAAAACACAATCATGGCAGTAGAACAAAAGGGTAATAAAATAAAGTCATATGGAACAAAGGATCATTTGTTGTTAAATAAAGTCATAATGGAAAACTGTAAAAAGGGGAAGAATCTAAGTGTGGCATGGATAGACTACAAAATAATGGACAAAAGAGTCCGTAAAAATATATAAGATACACCCTTTAATGACAAATTACATTACAGTGCCCATGAAAGAGTTGCAAACCACTTAGCAGATAAGCTATGATAAAGGACAAATTATTATTCCAGCGATAAAAATTCAAAGGGGGATATTCCAGAGTGACTCTCTTTCACTGCTACTCGTTTGTCTTGCCCTTAACCCATTAAGCTGTCTACTTAACAGATTAGGTCAAGGCTACAATTTGGCTCCCAGAAAACAACAAAGTGTAAATACTTATCTTCTTTTTGTGGATGATTTCAAACTATGTAATTAATCAGATGAGGAACTGAAATACTATTGCAAGTGGTCAAAACTTTTTCAGATGATATAACAATGTCATTTGGCTGACAAATGTGAAAAATCACCCTTTAAAGCAGGGAAGATGCATCACCAAGAAAACATCAGTTTGGGGCAGGAATGTTGATATAAAGGAACTTGAGCAAGGGGCAAGTGTATACACATTTTGGAATTGATGAAGAATCAACAATAAAACATGATCAAAAGCAAAAAAACGTAGCAAGGGATATTTTAGAAGACTTAAATTAATACTGAAAACAAAACTGGCATCTAGGAACAAAGTCCAAGCAATAAACCAATTTGCTCTTCCTATCCTAATTCACAGTTTTGTGACTGATTGGCCCCAAAAGGTGTTGGATCGGTTGGACAGGAAAACAAGAAGGACACTTCATGTGCATCAAAGGATTTATAAAAATAAGTGCATACCAAGATTATTTATTCCCTGTTCTGAAGGAGGTGTGGGCCTCCTTGAAATTGATTACATATATGGAGCTGCAATCATGGGACTGCATACATATTTGCTGACCTCACAAGACCCAAATGTACTGAAAGTTTTTAACATGAGGAGAATAAGTCTAAGATGACTTCCCTGCATAGTTTACCAGAAGCATATCAGTGTCAAGCAGGAACTGAAATCAAACCAAAAGTAGATAAAAATAAAGCAGCAACTGAATGTGCCAAAAAACAAAAAAAAAAAAAAAAAAAAAAAAACAAAAGATAGAATATAAGGTGAAGGATCAGATGAAAAGGCAAGAAATGTGGAAAATGCATAAATATAGTTACAGATATAGAAAAATCTTGGAACAACGTCATGCTGATCAGGATTGAATGCAGGAATAGTTAAGGAGTGGTAAATTTAAACCAAAAGATGAAAGGTTAATAATGGTGTCCCAAGATAGTGGACTATGTACACGTTAGTTTACAAAGTCCATTCAACATGTTGGAGAAACAGAGAAATGTAGATTTTGTAAAACAGAATTGGAAAAAGTCACACATCTTGTTACTGGTTATGATATACTAATGGCAGAAGGACTGTATACTGAAAGGTATAATAATGTGGCAATATCGTCGCATTGGGGATTGTGCTAACATTATATTTTTGAAGTAGCTGAAAAACATTGCAAACATGATCCACAAAGCATCAGATCCAGTACCTAATGTCTGGCTAAAGTATTTATGTTTTTACATGAAGATTTAGCCATGAGTAAGAACTTTTTATATGTGCACTCCGAAACAGATGCCAACCTGGTTAACAACAGGAAAAAATACTCCTCCTTAAGAGTGAACCTTCAAGTTATCCTAAAGCTATAGAACAATAACTTGCCTCCTGATGATGTATAAACTATACACTGAAATTTATACCAATAGAGTTTATAGTTATTAAGAAGAAAACTCAATCATGGTAATAGAACGAAAGGGTAACAAAAGAAAGTCATATGGATGAAAGGATCATTTGTTGTTAAATAAAGTAATAATGGAGAACTGTAATAAGGGGAAGAACTTAAGTATGGCATGGACAGACTACAAAAAAGCATTTAACAACATTGCACATTCATGGACAAAAGAGTGCTTACACATATATAAGATACACCATACATTGATTGATTACATTACAGCAATCATGAAACAGTACCACTTTCAGTTAAGCCATGATAAAGGACAAATTATTATTCCAGCAATAAAAATTCAAAGGGGGATATTCCAGGGTTGCTCTTTGTCACTGCTGCTGTTTTGTCTTGCCCTTAACCCATTAAGCTGTCTACTTCAAAGATTAGGTCATGGCTACAATTTGGCTCATGGAAAACAATGAAGTGTAAAGACTTATCTTCTTTTTGTGGATGATTTAAAACTATATAGTTTGTCAAATGAGGAACTGAAAGCAGAACTGCAAGTGGGAAAAGCTCTCCCAAATGATATAAGAATGTCATGCAACAGCAACCATTAAGGCAGGAAAGCTGCAACACCAAGAAAATATCAGTCTGGGACAGGAAGGTGATATAAAAAAAATGAGAAAGAGAGAATGTATAAATATGTGGGAACTGATGAAGGATCAACAATAAAACATGAACAAATGGAAATAAAACTTAGTAAGGAATATTTTAGAATACTAAAATTAATATTAAAAACTACTGTGATATCTGCAAACAAAGTCCAAGCTATAAACCAATTTGCTCTTCCTGTCCTAACTTACACTTTTGGAGTGAATGACCAACACCAAAAGGTATTTAATCAACTGGACAGGAAACCAAACAAAAATGCTTCATGCTTATCATAGGTTCAAAGGTTCATAGGTAGGTACTAGACTATCTGCCTGAAGGCATTTATAAGCCTAACCAGAATGTGTTGGCTTTTGCCACCCACTTAGATTAGTTCTCTGTGCCTCTGTCCAGCAGAGCCACTGAAGTGATCCCTGAGGTAAACTTTCTGTTTCCCATCCACTCATCAAGGTTTTTTTGAAGAGTGTTAGTGAGGAGCTCTGCCTACTGTAGATTGGGATCTTGTTCCAAAGCATAGGAAGTCTCTGGGACAGGAATCTATCCCTCCAGCACATCCTATTTATTGTTGTGGTGAGGTTTAGATCCATAAAGCATGTGGCTCAAGGGGATAAGGCTTTCTTTAGGAGGAGCATGTCCATCAATTCTGGGTTGGACATGGCCTTGTATGTTAGGCAGAGATCACCTCTGAGTAGGCGGTATGCAACCAAGTACAGCTGGAGTTTCTTCAGTCGAGCTGCATAGGGCATCTGTTTGAGGCCATTTATCCCCCTTGGTGAGGTACTTCTGTGGTCTTTCCATCTGTTGCAGGTGTCTTGTAAGGTACATCCCAAATGGGGCGTTCTACTCTATGATGGGTCTGATGAGTGATGAGTAGAGGGGCACAATGACCTCTTTTGATCTGGATGCAAACGCTTTTGTGATTAGGTGGGCCATGTAGAAGGATTTTCTAACCACTTTGGCAATGTGATTATCAAAGGTGAGATTACTATCTACTTGGGTCCCCAGATCCCTTATTACGTCTTCCGCATTTACGGGACTACCACTTATGTGGTAGTTTGTGGGTACTTTGTTTTTTCCAAAGGGGATGACTATGCACTTTTTGGCATTTAGCTTGAGGCCATGATTTTGACACCAGGAATCTGTCTCAGTGAGACCCTTTTGGAGGATGTTTGTGTCAGCCGGAGAGTCAATTATAGCCCCTAGTTTGCAGTCATCTGTGAACTTGGTCAGCCATAGTCCTGCTGTGCTTGCCTGTACCTCTGAGAAGTATATTCTGAACAGGAGGAGTCCTAGGACTGAGCCCTAGGGAAAACCACTTGTAACCATTTTAGAGTTGGACCTAGCTCTCGCAACTCTCACCATGTGGGTTCTGTCCATGACCCAGTTGGCAACCCATCTTGTGATGTAGGGGTTTATGTTCAAGCTGGTGAGCTTGTCTATAATACCAGAATGGGGAATGGTGACAAAGGCCTTAACGAGGTCTAGGTAGGCTCTGTGTACCACCTTTCCCTTGTCTATAGCCTTGGTAACTGTCTCAAAGAAGTCCACCAGGTTTAGGAGGCATGATCTGCCCTTAACAAAGCCAAACTGGGTAAGGTCCAGTGTTTGGAGGTTCCCAATGTCTCTGTTAATGAGTTCCATGATGATGCGCTCCATAGCCTTGCAGACCAAGCTAGTCAGGCTTATAGGGCGATAGTTCCCAGGGTCTGTTGTGGCTCTACCTTTGTGGCGCGGAATAAACGTTGCTGGGTATGTAGCCTGTGCAGAGGCTGAGTTTGATCGGTGTGTTTAGGTGAGGGGTTAGTTCATCTTTGAGCTTGTGTAGGACACAGCTTTTGACACCGTCCGGTCCCATTGATGCTGTGTTTTTGGCTTTGGAGAGGGCTGTTTTAACCTGAGTGTCTGTGATTTCAGGGACTCTACATTCTTCTGGTATGGTTATGGGATCTTTTGGGGGTGAGAGGGGGTGACGTTTGCACTGAACCTGTCTGCTAGGATGTTGGCGATATCGGTCAGTTCAGTGTATTTTGTGCCATTCTGCACTAACTCCGAGCAGATCTGAGCATTGCCACTTAGATTCTTGACATAGCTAAAAAATGCCTTGTGGTTATCTTTGGAGTCCTTGGCAAAGCTCGCCTTGGATGATTTTATGAGGGATCGTAGTTCTTTGCTGATACTTATTAGGGATGCCTTCCCTTCTTGGGATTTTACTGTTTTCTGTACTAGTTTCCTCCTTCTATTGTATAGCTTGCTTATGGCAGGAGTCCACCGGACTGGTTTCCTTTTCTTGGAGGAGTGAGTCTTGGTTTTGCTTGGGATGGCACAATCCATGCATTCTTGTAGGTGCCCGTAGAATGCATTAGTAAAGGATTTTGCAGCTTGGACAGTTATCCTTCAGCATGAGGGCATTGAAACTTTCCACCTTGGTCTTAAGTAACGTGAAGTTTGCTTTTGAAAAGTTTTTCACGGTTGTTTTATCAAATGATTTATAAAAATCATTGAATACCAAGATTATATATTCCCCATTCTGAAAGAGGTATAGGCCTACTCAAACGTGATGACATGTATACATCTGCAATTGTAGGACTGCATACATATCTGCTGACCTCACAAGACACAAACATAGTGAAAGTTTTAAAACATTAGGATAATAAGTCTAAGATGACTTCCCTGCTTAGTTTATTAGAAGCATGAATGAAAATCATACCAGAAGTAGGTAAAAATCAGGCAGCAAATGAATATGCCAAAAAAAAAAAAAGAAAAAAAAGAATTCAAGGTGAAGGATCAGATGAGAAGGCAAGAAGTGTGGAAAATGGATAAATATATTTCCCAGTACAGAGAACTCTTGGAACAACCTCATGTCGATCAGAACTAAATGGGGAAATGGTTAAGGACAGGTGAATTTAAACCAAATGATGAATGGTTAATATTGGCAGCCTAGGATAGTGGATTATGTACACATTGGCTTACAAAGTCCATTGAACATGTGGGATAAGCATACAAATGCAGGTTTTGTAAAACAGAACTGGAAACAGTTGCACATCTTGTTGCTGGGTGTGATACACTAATGGCAGCAGGACTGCATGCTGAAAACCATAATAATGTGGCAAGATTGTTACAATGGGATTGTGCAAACATTATAATACTGAAGTAGCTGAAAGATATTGGAAACATGAGCCAAAACTCATAGAAAATATCACATGGAATCACCCATTACCAGCAGTTCAAAAAACAGATGTGAGAAAACAGATATTGTAGCCCATGAAAGTAGGATAAAAGTAGCACTGAAATCACCACAAGTGACTACAGTGTCTTATATACACAGAGACACAAAGTCATAAAACACCAGGATTTACAGGAAGACATGAGGGTAGTCTGGAAGAAGGATACCCAAACAGTTCCAATAGTAGTAAGAGTAATAGGTATTATAAAAAAATAAATAATTTATCCTCATACTTAGATATGTTATAGATACATGTAATTCTGCATGAATTGCAGTAGGAGTCAATCCTGGGCATATTGTGGGTGTTGCGAAGAGCATTTCTAGCTAACATCAAAGTTTGAAACAATACTAATTTTATCAACTTTTATCATATGTTGATTTAGAAATGGGTCCATTCCTGTCATGTATTAGAAACCCAAAAGACTTGGGAAATTAAACCAGCAGGAATAGGGGCAATGTATAAACTATATACTGAAACTGATGTTGACAGGGTTTATAGTCATTTAGAAGAAAACTCAATCATGGCAATAGAACAAAAGGGTAACAAAAAAGTCAAATCTAACAAAGGGTCATTCATTGTTAAATTAAGTCATAATGGTGAATTGTAAAAGGGGGAAAATCTAAGTATGGCATGGAGAAATTACAATAAAAGCATTTGACAGCATCCCACATTCATGGATAATGGAGTGAATGCAGATGTATAAGGTATGCTCTGAACTGATATATTACATTACAGTCACCATGAAACAGTAACAACCACTTTGCAGCTAAGCCATGATAAAGGACAAATTATTATACCAGGGATAAAAATTCAAATGGGGATATTCCAGGGGGATCTATATTAGAACACTGACAAAGCCTTTAATCGAACAGCCTTATCATCGAAAATGCCGGTGATAGAAGTGTGTTTTGTGAGATCGTGGTACAGTGAAGATCAGAAAATGTGCCCTTTCCTCACTGTAATGTGTATATATATATATATATATATATATATATATATATATATATATATATATATATATATATATATATATATTATATATAGCAAAATTATAGTCATTGATGGATGACAGTCAAAACTTAAACATGATTTTCATTTGTTACACAGAAGTAAGTCTGACAGCAAATATTTTTGCCTGGAGGTATCCCCCTGCACCTTCCATGTAGGTGGTTTTGCCATCTCATACTCCATGAACTTTCATAATTTTACCCCAATTTCTCAGAGGAATAGGGACAGGGTAGGTATTCTTGCACTCTTCCCCATTATGTTATCAGCCTGAGATGTTAATTTTAAATTTCAGGAAGTAGGGAATGTGACGACTCTCCACTGTACCAGTAATCAATGATTCTCAATCCTCACCACTGGCACCTATGGGGGGATGTTCACTGGGAGGATAATGGGTACACACACAATATTTCCAGATGCAGCTCTCTGCATCAAGTGCAATTTCCCTTAAGAGCACACAGAGACCACAGTCAGTCCAGGCTGGTTTCTCCCTCTTTCTACAGATCCCCAATATGACTCCCTACTGGCACAGCTGTAGAGCTTGAGATCTCAGATGTGTGACCAAACCAAGATATCCAGCATCCTGTCTGTCCAACCAGTGCTTCATGCCACACACACACACACACACACACACACACACACACACACACACACACACACACACACACACACACGCACACACACACACACACACTTTTTGAGGTTTGATTTACACACACACACACACACACACACACACACACACACACACACACACACACACACACACACACACACACCTGGGAAAGGCTGGCACAGGTTTACTAGTTATGCTCCCTTCTGCCCAGACTATAAGATAGTTACCACTGCCACCAGTTAACTCTTGACTGCTACTTTATGGCCCTTAACAAAGGGTGTCCAATCTTACTGTGTAATATTAATACTAATACAAATGGTAGTTTGACCAAGAGCAAGGCCATTAGGAGTGGCCCAAACAGTGTCACCAAATACATATGCAAGCACTCTCAAAACTTAAATATCTATTTACAGATCAGCCACAATGAAAGGTTTAAATATATTTAATAATAAATAATAAAAGAACAAGACAATACTAAATATATATTCACAGTGACATCAGAGCTCAAAACCACAGGAAACATTTAAAACAACATTGAAGGACAGTCTCAAATAAATAAGTCGAAAGAATACCTAAACTAAGCTTCACTATATTCCTGACTGTATCTAAGAGAATTACTATACCCTAAAAACTTACTAGTAGAGCAAGGCAAATGTGGTGAATGGTTCTTGTTGTTGTCGGGTCCAAGATAAAATGCAGAATGCTCTGTCTGACTGAGAGACTTCTCAGAATAATATCTAAAATATTATTGTTGGGATAGCTTGCAGAACAACATCATTTCTGATCCTCTGACTTCTATTTATCATGCAAACCTCCATTGCTAGCAGCTGGCAGTATTTAGCATCTACCTGTAAAAATACCCAGAAAAGGGCTTTTGCTCAGATCTTTGGCATGTACTGGAAGTCATAAAACAATTGCATTCCTTCATGCTTCCAGACTAGCAATTAGTTTACCCCAAAGACAATACAGAATGCTTCCAAGTATAGACTTTGTGTCTCTGGCTGCATTGAAGCATCATTATGGCCTAGCCTATAAAGTAATTTAATTTCAGATATTTTTCTAAAGTTTGCTGGATTGAGGTTAACCCTCCAATTTCCTCTGTTAAAACAGATATATTTAAACAGTTACAATAGTGCATGTACATTTCTGTTCTCTTTCAGCAGGGCACACTGTAGATGCACTTTTAATACAAGCAGTATGAAAATACAATTTCAACAAAAACATCTGTACAAGGCAGTTTGATATACACATGGCATACAGTTCTAATACATTTGTAACACAAGCATCTTATATGACATACAGTTGTAATCTATTTGTAACACCAGCATTTTGTATAAATTAGTTTGATATTCACAAATGACATATAATTATTTTCAAAATTCCAGCTAGCTGTGCTGGCAGTACCTCCTTACATCACAGGAATATAAGAAAACCTGGAAAGTACAGTTCGGCTCAGTGCTGTGATTCGACCAGAATCCATTATGTGCTGTAACTATATTCCATCAATGGCTTCTGTAATTATGAAACTCTGAAATTTTCATATGCCATTTTGCTGGGCTCTGAATGATTTTTCCAATATTTTTAAATTTCAGTATTAGAGTGTATGGCTGGAGCTGACTGACATTATGTGAGATAATGTGGGTGACATGCATCTCCACCACGTGAGGGCACACCAAAATTCCTGCATATTTATAACATATATGATACAGCTAAAGGTTCCTTTCCATGTTCCCATTCTGAACGTGCCTTTGGCTGATGCAATTCCACCCCAGGAGGTAATACCAAAGACACTATGGATAGAGGCAACAGCAGTGGAAAGTAGCACATGGTCAGCTAAACGTTATGGAGTGGGAGGAAGAAAACAAAGATTCTTAGTATTGCACATATACACAGCACACATCTTAAGTAATTCTGGTGCTTAACTGGAATAGCAGAATGTGTTTGTTTTGTACTATGTATAGCCAGTGGTTAGGGTTTAGGTCAGATCTAGCTGTTTAACTGTTCCTTTGTGCAGGGTATTATTTTTTCCAGTCTATGTCTGAAGCCTATGTTGTCACCAAGTGTCAAACATACTTAATTTTAAAGGAAACTCAACACTCAAGATATGTTTGAGTACATTAATGCAAAAGGACTTGCATACTAATGGCAAATACTTAAAAATCTGTGGAATCATAAATCATTATTTATACATTTAGTGTCTGACGGAAGAACATGCACTAAATAACTTGTTCTGTGCAAAGCTTCTTTCAGGATTTCTGCTGCATAAATATTTTCTGACTAAAACTGGCATTGTTTTGAAACTGTGATATTAACTGGACAGAATTACATTTCCAGTCTGTCTCTCAGATCTAATTAAAACATTACATTTTTAAAATATAGTTGCTTTGCTCTTGCAATGTCTAGACATACTAGTCACAGGTTCAGCTGCATTTCACAACACAGTCATGCTTGCTTGATGACACTTTAATGCATGTTAAAGAATGGGCAAACTTTACATCAGCAGCCTGCTGGGAGAGCAAACCTTCTCCAGTAGGGTATTAATGTACAAGTAATGCCCACTGAAAAATTAGTCTGCCACTTCATTGCACCATATCAAGCTTCTGCGGAGCTTGGACAGAAAAAAAACTAATGGCTGCCATTATTTTACACTTCTGCTGTTTAGTGAGTGTAAACTTTGAAAAAAAAGAAAATAAAAAAAAGTGTGTACGTGTGTGAGTGCATGCATACATGTGGATGAAAGCAAGATAGATCATTCTATTTTACACTCACTAAGCAGCACTTTTGCTGTTTAGCGAGTGTAAGAAAACATAAATAAACAAGGAAAAAGTGTATATGTATATGTGTGTTTATGTTTCTGTGTGCGTGTGTGAGTAAATGCATGCATGAAAGCAGCAGAGACTGTGTGTGTGTGTGTGTGTGTGTGTGTGTGTGTGTGTGTGTGTGTGTGTGTGTGTGTGTGTGTGTGTGTGTGGGTCTACTTGAGAATATTGAAATCTCAGTAGACCGACTATCACATCACTGAGCCGAAAAGTATGAAATTTCACATCAGTGAAACTTCACAACAGCAATGTCTGAATGCCCGACAGTCCAAGCTGAGCAAAACAGGAAATCCACTCTTGTGCACTTTGTACTGAGATCTCAGAGTTGGTATCTTTAAGTAGCAGGGTGTTTGGGGGGCACAGGGGGGTGTAGCCCTCCCTGCAAAAATGTTAAAAGTAAAGGCTTGTAGTGAAGGTTTTTTTTTCTCGTGTTTGTTATGAATATTCATGTCAGTGCTATGGAGACTGTCATGAATATTTAGTGGTAACTGCTAAGGGTCTAGGTTTATTGGTTGGTGGGCAGGGTGTAGGTGAGGTGAAGTAAGTAGTTTTATATGGAATGTTTTTTTTTTTTTAATATGGTAAGGTTAGCCAGGGTTTTGAAGTGTTGGTTTTCTGTGTGTCGGGTATGTGAGATGTTGGGTGTTTGAAATGTCTGTGTTAAGGGCTCGTTGAGTTGATTGTCAGTCTTCTGAGATTTCGGTAATCTCAAGTAGACCTGTGTGTGTGTGTGTGTGTGTGTGTGTGTGTGTGTGTGTGTGTGTGTGTGTGTGTGTGTGTGTGTGTGTGTGTGTGTGTGTGTATGAGAGAGAGATGGAGTGAACAGTGATATTGATCAAGCTATTTATTTTATTTATTTATTTTATTTATTTTACATTTGTTATCCGGGTTAGTCTGGCTGAGCTTTTGGCTCATTTTCAGAAGAGACCCAGGGAGAAAAGCTCCTCAAGACTAGCAAACAATTTATTCAATTTTAGTCACATAGTAGTAACAATCAGCTATAGGATCTTACAAGCAGAAACCTGGAGAGAAAAAAAGCTTCTCAGGCAATTCAATTATACAGAGTATTAACAATTGGCAGACAAGTATGTGAGTTGTTACAAACAAGGTTTTAAACAATTAGCAAAAGAAAATGTGACTAGTTACAATATTATTTAAGCTGCTTCGAGCAAAATGAGTTAATAGTTAGGCAGATGCTTATGTAAAGTGGGTAGGATCTAGTTGTATAGGAGTTTGGAAACAAGAAAGGAAAGTAAGAATGGCTAGTAGGAGATGTAGGGGAGGTAGAGTATAGGAGACAGACTAGACAGGTAGGTTGTTTTGAGACTGTAAGAATTAAGAGTGGTTGGAGATTGAGGAAGGGAAGAGGTAAAAGAGACAGGGGAGTAGTGTTAGAGATACAAGAGTGAGGTGGTGAAATAGGTGAAAGGATGGTGGTTTGAGGTGGTTGGCTACAGTGGCAAGACCACTTTGTTTTTAGGTATTTCCTTCTGGCTAATTTGTGGCCATTATTTTACACTAGCTAAACAGCACTTTTGCTGTTTAGCGAGTGTAAAGCAAAAAAGAAAACATTTTTAAAAAGTGTATGTGTGTGTGTGTGTATCTGTGAGTAGGATTGTATGCATTTATGAAAGCAGAAGGAACTGTATGAGTGACAGAAAGTGAGAGTGTGAAGAGTGAGGGTGATGCCTGGCAGCAGCAGCAGTAGTGAAGAGGTCCGCATACCTACAGATTTTTGCAGAATGTCCATATTTTTGCCTCTTATTTTTGGTCCTCATAAAATTTTGTTTTTCTGGTAAATCGCTAGAAAAACATTGAGAATCGACCAGAAAATAATGACAGGCATTTGAATTTCAGACTTCATTCCCTTCAGAAAATGCACGCTAATGCAAAACTTGCTGTTCTATCAACGTTCTGTGTTTGTAAAAGCAATATTTAAAAAATGTCCGCAATTTTGGACCTTTGTTCCCCCATTTTTATGGCTTTTCCCAGATATCTTGTTCTAAGAGGTTGAAAGGCATGCCTCTCGATCTCTTTCCTCAACATGTCTTTATATATTTTTGATGTAAAATGCTTCCTCCAACACTATTAATTATACTACAGCAAGTTTAAACAGCAGGCGGAGGAATTATTTTACGTCAAAAATATATAAAAAAAATAACATAGTACTTAAAAAAAAAGTAAGTAAAACACAACAATTTTACAGAGAGCCCATTCTCTCAGCACAATAATGCTCTCCAGTGTGTGTATTAATGTGCAATTAATGGCCTTCCAGGTGTGTAGAGGCCCTCCACCTGTGACGTCAGGCCTCAGAACACCCCCGGCTGGGTGCTAATTATGCATTAACACACACCCTGTCAGGCATTATTGCTTACTTAGAGATCTTGTGCTAATGCTTTGCTGCAAGCAAGGAAGATGTACATTTCATGCATTTCATGCATTACTATCAGTCGAAATGGCTATGTAAATAATGAAGAACCACTTTGCATGCAAGTTTGAAAAAGTAATACTCCATAGGACTCAGGGGAGTTTCAAAGCTATTTTAGTCTAATGACAACATACTCCTGGGCAATATCCACCCTCTGGCTGCATCCATTTCAAGGATGAAGAATCCAGTTAGTCCTGGTATAAATTTGAGAGAACTTATCCACTTGTTCATGTTTAATTTGAAGAAAGTTAAAAATCACATAGTTTAACCTGCAGCAGGAGTTTATTGAAGAGAAGGTGGATGCTCTGGGTGATGACAGCATCTCTCCATCATATTCCGTTTATTTGCTGATGGTTCAGGTCTCTGGATATAGTTTTAGCTGAGCTGTTTGTTTTACAGAGAACTAGTAGGTGAAGGACCACTTGCTCTCTAACGTCATGGTAAGTGAGACACAGAGTATCCATCAGGAGTCTATGAGACGCAGAACATTGGGGCAGGGCATTCATTTTATGTGGATAATTTAGGTTTTTATGACCAGAGATATTTTTTTTGTTAGGAATATCTAAGGCTTTTCAAGTTTGTTTATATGTTGCTTGAATTTATTGTATGGAGCATCATACTCTATAATCAGTCTGATAATTTCTGAAAATGCAGGGAACATTAATGTCTTTGGATGTGGATGAAATATCTTTGGCTACTAGTTGTGCTAAATAGAAGGATTTCCTGACAACAGCTGAAACTTGATGAACAAAGGAGAGGGAACAATCATCCCAAGTGCCCAGGTCTCTGACTACTTCTTCAGTTTGTAAAGCTATATTATCTCTACTGGATATTGAGGGTAACTTCTGTTTTGTGAAGGAAACTATACTACCCTCTTTTGTTCTAAAAGGAGCAGACATTTGAAGGGTTTTACTAAATATACCCAGTTTGCATTTGTCTGCAAATTTGGTTTACCTGAAGTCCTTGCTTTCATTTTTTTAGACTAAAGAAGTAGGTGCCGAACAGGAGACTGACCAGAACAGACCCCTTGGGGACTCTACTGACTACGTTAGCCCTACATAAAGAAGCACCTGCCATGTGAATAATGTGCATTCTGACTTTCAGCCATTTGGCAATCCATCTTACCATGTAAGGATCTATATTTAAGGACGATGGTTTCCTTACAATTCTGACATGAGGTATGGTATAACATGTTTTAGCCACATCAAGATAAGCTATATGAACAGCATGACCACTGTTGAGAGCTTATGTAAACCTCTTGAAGAAATTAACAAGGTTCATTAGGCCTGACCTCCCTTTAATAAAGCCAAATTGGTGGGGGTCAAGCTTAACTGTAGTTTTAATATCATAATTTATAGGATTAGTTATGATATACTATATAGCTTTACAGATCAGATTCTTAAGACTGATTGGTCTATAATGCTCCTGGCCTGTAGTGGGGCCACAATTGTGGAGGAACACCTCCACAGCAGTGTGTCATGACTCAGATACATAGCCTATGGCTAGGCTTAGGTTAAAAAAATTTAAGGAGAGGATTGCTAGACCCTGTTTGACACTGTTTAATAAGCATCTAGGTATGTTATCAGAACTCATTAAGGAAGTGTATATGGATCTAGGTATCACCTTGAGAAACTGATAGTGGTGTAAGGAAATCTGTGGTGACTGATGCTGGAATAAGTATTTTGTGGGTGAAGTTCACAGAAAAAAATTGTTTGCTAATGTACTTGTGATGAATTTTGAATCAGAGTGGGGGACTCAATTAGGAAAAGCTCATAGTACTGTTGAATGTTATTACTTAGTCTAAAGATTGCTCTGTAATTACCCTTTGCTTTAGAAGGTAGTTTAGGTTCCATTTGTGGGGTGCTGCAGTCCTTACTGTGATTTTTATTTTCTGCATAACATTTTTTATGATCTCATCATTTGGAGGAGTTTTCAGCATGCTGTACAACTTAAGGAGGCTTTTCTTGTTATAAACACTGTTCATGCCAGTCTACTAGCAGGATTTTTTTTTATTTTCTGCTTTATTTGGTGCAGGGTGGGACTGCTAGATCTATGCATTTGTCCACATGGGTATAAAACCCCTTGGTGAAATTTGCTACTGTTTCTGTGTCATTCTCAAAAATAGTGATACTGTGAGTAAAGTGAAACTTTTATCACATAATTGTATAATGTTCACCCTTTTGAAGTCCGTTAATATGGACACATTTGTTAGAGGTGGATGGTGGTTTGAGACTAAGGGCCAGATTCAGGAAGGCTTACACGGAGTTCAAGAGTAGTGTAAGCCTCCGTGTAAGCCTCCCGATTCAGGTACAGCCCAAACCTCCGTGTAAGAGACAGCTAACACATCTCTTACACGGACTGGGCGTGGAAATGCTCAATACCTCATTTGCAGCTCCAAGATATGCAAATGAGGTATTTGAGCGATCCACGAAGCAGAAACCAGTCCGTGTAACGGACGTGTTAGCTGCAGAAATGTACTCAGCTGACAACTGAGTACATTTCTGCAAAATCAAAAACGGAGCTATGTCAGCTCCAAATAAAGGGTGCATATGTGTCATTAAGCATGCCAATGGCCAAATATGTGGCCATTGGCATGAAAAGTGTTGCAAAAATAAGTTATTTAACTTTTTTCCCACGGGATTATTGTGTTTAACTGCAGCGCACACCAGCAAACGGGTGCGCTACCTAAAACTGAAAACCGAAGCTTATAAGCCCACAATTGTGGGATTTATGTATTACATGGAATGTCAATGGAGGGACTTGCAGACTAAAAACAATATGGCCTCCGTTTAGTGGTTGTCAAGGGGAAGCTCCGTGTAAGATATGTAACTAAGCATTACTAGGCAATCCTATGTAAATGAGGGTTACAATACTGAATCACACTGCCACATAGGTAATGAGCACTTTCTGAGTAGTGTAAGAGTTAGAGAAGGGGGAGGAACAGAGTAAGAGGTAGGTGACATCACGGAGGGGAAGGATAGAAAGAAATGTCCCAGATTGGAGGGCAATGTAAGGTAACAGATGACAGACAGACATCAGGGGGGGAGGTGTGTCCCAACAGAACACTAGGAAAGTCAAGAAATTGAGGGTATACGCTATCCCTACACTCCAAGTTTCTTGATATACGTGTATGCGCGCGTGTGCGTGCGTGTAAGGCAGGTTCAACATGTGGGAGCGTGTTGCAAACTGTTTACAACGGTTTGCGCGGGTGTGCACGTGTGTAAGGCAGTGTGCACGTGTTTTAGCATGAATCAGCCTAGCTAACACCGTGTAAGGATGTGTGCGCGCGTGTAACACTGTGTAGGGATGTGTGCGCGCGTTTAAGTGACTGTGAGCGTGTTTAAGCTGGTGTGCACATTGCTCCCCCTCAGGAAACAGAGAGGAAACAGGAAACAACCAAAATACAGGGAAACTGCCAGGGAATACTGCTGGAGTTAATTGGTGGAAACAATTACAAGCAGGCAATTACACAGGCAGACTAGAAGCCCAGCCCAGCACTTAAAACACAACAAAGAGCAGTGAAGGTTGTTTCTCACAAGAGATACTGCCAGAAGCTAAGCTATCAGAATTGAAAACTGAAATAAAGCTGAACTCAGAGCAGAAATGCTAGGGGCTGCCATGGCTATTATAATCAGGCATAGGCGAATTGCTGAGGGTGGTGACAATGCAGATGCTGACAGACAACCCAGAGTGAGGAGAAGGAGAAGAGTATACAGGCCCAGGGTCACCTACCATGGGTTACATGAGCTGGAGATAGTAGAGTGCTATAGAGTGGACAGAGAGCTCCTGCAGCAGATTGTTGAGCTGTGCAGGCCACACCTCACACACAGAACCAACAGAGGGGAACCCATCCCAGTGGAAACCAAGGTATGTGTTGGTCTAAGAATACTAGCAACAGGTACCTTACAGAGACCAACTGGTGATATGATGGGGATATCACAGGCATCAGCCTCCAGGGTACTGCACCAGTTCCTGGATGCCATGTCACCACATGTCAGTGATCATATATATGTCCCTAATGACCGTGAAGTTGTGGCCAGCAATATGCGTCTCTTCCAGCAAATAGCGGGATACCCTGAGGTGCTGGGTGCAATAGACTGCACGCACATACGCATCAAAGCACCAGCCGGTGAGCGGGGTAGAGTCTACATTAACCGCAAGGGATACCCCTCCATCAACTGCCAGGTCGTGTGTGATGCCCAGGGCATAATAATGAATGTGTGTGCTGGCTGCCCTGGGAGCTACCATGATTCCCACATCTGGCATCTGATGCAGCTGTACCAATCATTTGCCAATGGGGACTTCCCACACGGACACCTTGTGGGGGATGCAGGTTATGCACTTGAGCCATGGCTGATGACACCCATCAGAAATGCACACACACCTGAACAGGAACGCCATAATGAGGCACACGCACAAACATGTAATATCATAGAGCGTGTGTTTGGGCTGCTCAAGTCACGGTTCCGGTGTCTGGACACATCTGGTGGAGCTTTGCAGTACACACCAACTACATGTACCCAAATGATCATGATATGTGCTATGCTACATAATATGATCCTGCGGAAACAGCTGCAGCAGGACCAGCACAGGGCTGGGCCAAACATCCCCCCACCATTGCCAAGGCCACCACAGGCAGGGGTGACTCGGAGGAGGAACAACCTGACCTTGTCCCAGTAGGCAGAAGGAGGCATGCCCAGTATGCCCTGGCCTTGGCAAAGAGGCAACGCATAGCACATATGCTTGGTCAGTAGGAACACTGGGACTGATACCCGCCTGACTCACTCATACAGTAACAGGGATGCCTAACATGACACAACCTGCTTCCAAATGTACAGGAGTGTAGTATGTGTATCCGACAGAGGTGGCCCTGCAGCACCACCTGAGGCATGAATGCCATGTGTTAAGTAATGTAATATCATGTACAATATGCACACCTGAGGACCCCAACTAACATCCATATCCACGCATATGACCCTGTGGAAACAGCTGCACGTCATACAGTGATGTACATGTGCAAAAACATGGAACAAGATACAAAATGAGGGTGTCTAGCAATAAATAGCATGGATAACCACACACCCATGTTTGTACCACAACAAGAAGCAACATGGAATAGCCATGGTCAAAAACAATGGCTAAAACTGACTACTACTATATAGCCTGCTGCAGACCACTGTCCTAATAGCAGGAACTGCCCCAGGCCTATGTCCATAGGTTCATACTAGGCTATCTGCCCTAGGGCATTAATAAGCCTAGGCCAGAGTTTTGTGGCGTCTGCCACCCCTGCAAGTTGATGGATATGCCCATTATTTTGCTGTGCCTCTGTCAAGCAGTGATACTGAGGTTATCCCTGGGGTATACCTGCAATCTCCCATCCATTGGTCAAGATCTCACTTGAACAAAGCCAGTGAGGTGCTCAGCCCCACATGTACCAGGATGTTGTTCCACAGCATATGGACTCTCTGGGTGATGAATCTGTCCCTCCAGCACATCCTATTAATATCTGTGTTGAGGATTAGGTCTCCTGCCCTTGTAGTTCTGATGGATGTAGAGGTCTTGAGGTGAAGCATGTTCATAAAGTCTGGGTTGGACATAGCCTTGTATGTCAGGCACAGATCACCTCTGAGCAGTCAGTAAGTGACTGAATACAGCTGGAATTCCTTCAGTCGGGCAGCATAAGAAATATGTTTGAGACCCTTTCACCTCCTGTCGAGGAATTTGTGGGCCCATCCAATTTGAATGGGGCAGTGTATGCAATCATTGGTGTGATGAGTACAGGGGAACGATGACCTCCCTTGATCTAGATGTGAATCACTGCATGATGAGGTGGCCAATGTAGAAGGCCTTCCAAACTACCCTGGCAATGTGAGTGTCAAGCAAAGGTCACTGTCAACCTGGGTGCCCAGGTCCCTGATAACCTACGTTGTGCTTAGAGGATTGCCACCTAGATGGGAAGTAGTGGTAACCTTGTTCTTCCTGAAGGGTATGGCTATGCATTGTTTAGTGTTTAATGTAAGGCCAAGGCCGTGGCACCAGTTATCTGTGTCTATGAGACCCTTCTGAAGGATGTCTGTGTCAGATGGGTTTCCAGCTATGCTTCCCAGTTTGCAGTCATCTTCAAACTTTGTCAGCCATAATCCTCCTGTGTTTGCTCGTACTTCTGAAAAGTAGATACTGAACAAATGTGGGCCCAGGACTGAGCCCTGTGGGACACCACTTGTGACAGCTCTGGAGTGTGAACTGGCACCAGCAACTTTGACCCTGTGTGTTCCGTCACTTAGCCAATTTGCAACCCATGCTGTGATGTATGGGTTCACAATTAAGCTGGTGATGTTTTCAATGATACCTGAGTGGGGTATTGTGTGAAAGCCTTTGCCAGGTCAAGGTAGGCTGTGTGGACTGCCTTGCCCACGTCAATGGCCTGGGTGAGTGTTTTGAAAAAGTCAACCAAGTTTAAAAGGCATGATCTGCCCTTGACAAAGCCAAACTGGATTGGATCCAATGTCTGCAAGTCCCCTATGTCTTCATTTAGAATTCCCATTATGATCCTCTCCATAGCTTAGCAGAACAGGCTTGTCAAGCTGATGGGATGGTAGTTTCTGGGGTTGGTGGAGGCACCTCCTTTGTGAAGTGGGTCCACCATTGCTGTATGCCACTCCTTGGGAACATATCCTGAGGTGAGGCTAAGATTAAACAGCTGCCCTAACTGCGGGTGTAATTACTCATTGAGTTCATGGAGCACACAACTGGGGACACCATCTGGTCCCATGGATAAAGTGTTTTCTGCCTTGGATTGAGCAGTTCCCACCCCAGCAGTGGAGATGTTTGGGGGCTACAATCCTCTGGTGTACATACCCCCAGTTGGGGGAGGGGAGAAATCTGCACTGAACCTGTCAGTCAGTATGTTGCCAATGTCTATAGGTGCAGTGATATCAACATTATTCTGAACTAAGTCTGAGCATATCTGGGAGTTTCCTCCCAGGTTTCAAACATAGGTAAAAAAGGCCTCATGATTGTCCCTGAGTCCTGAGTGGGTTTACTCTCAAAACATGCCTCGGATGATTGTATGGGGAACCCAGTGTTTTGCTCACAATGAGCAGGGGTGCCTTCCCCACGGATTACGCTCTATCTTGTAGTAGCTCCTTCCTTGTGTTGTACAGCTTGTTTATGGCTAGGGTCCACCAGACTGGATGCTTGCCTGTGGTACAAAGAGTCATTATTATTTGGGATTGCCTGAACCATGCAGTCCTGGAGGTGCTGGTAGAAGGCATTTCTAAGTGATACAGTGGATTGGGTAATGGTGTCTGCTGGCCTGGGGGCCTTGAAAGAGACCACACCAGTCCTCAGAAATGTGAAGTCGGCATTTGAGAAGGTCTTCACCGTTTCATTTCCCATCTGGGGTGTGGGTGGGATGTGGACTCCCACTGAGAATAGTCCATGATCTGATCTCACCAATGATGGGTATATGTCTGGTGTTGAACAGTGTGACCCCATGTTCGTGATGATGTGTTCTAGTATGTTGCCTCCACTTGAGGGGATTGGGACCAGTTGTTCCATGGCATTTCAGTGTATGAACTCTTGGAACCTTTGTGTTAGAGTGTTGTGGCATGATTAGTGATCCCAGTCTATATGTGGATAGTTGGAATCACCCAGTAGGATGGTGTTTTGAGATACATTTATCCCCTTCAGTGTTTGCAGGATAGCTGTGTGAGGTACCTGAGTTTGAGCGGGTGGCATGTAACATGCTACAAACTGCAGAGCAGTCTTGCCTACGGTCACTGGCACCTGTATGGTCTCTGATGCATCGTGTGTTGCCACCAACCATGAGGTGAGGGTGTCCTTGATGAATATGGACACCCACCATCCTTCTTGGTGTTGTCGGGATGCTGGTGCCAGAATGCATGATATGAGGTAACACCCGATAGTGCCGGGGTGCTGTCAGAAGCTGTGAACCAGGTTTCAGGCACAGCACAGACATCAATGTGCTACATACTGAGAAGGGCATAGAGTGTGTGCAGCTTGAGGTTGAGACCTTGGGCATTGAGCAGCATTACCCTTAGTGTCTTTCCTTTACTGTGTTCTAGGGTGGTAGGTGTAGAATCTGAGTCTTGCATAAAAAGGCACAATGGGGGTGGCAAGAGCATCATCTGAAATCCGGAAGCCCAGGGGTGACAGGTGCAAGCCATCCCTTGCAAATCACCATGGCCTGTCCAGCATGTCATCCCAGGCAGCCAGACATTGGACCCCTTTAGAATGACACCATAGTCTAAGCAAAATACTACAGCTGATCATCTTGTCTCTGTTTATGTGGCATCATACTTGGTGAAGGTAGGATACTGCCGAAGGGTCATACCTGCCTGGCCTACATAATCAGAGGGATCCTCTATGTCTCTTTCCATGTAGTCCAGGGAGGTACATCTCAGGTCGTTCACACCAGCATGGATTATGACTGGGTCAGACCTGTACTTGCAGTTTAGTGACCTGAGTGCTTGCATTATGTGGTGGATTCCAGTGCCCGATAGGCAGCTTACTGTGACCTCCTCTGTACCTGATCTGGTGAGTGGGACATCAGTGTGTCTGACTATGGAGTCACCTATGACAAGTGTGTCCGGCATTGTGTTTGGCCTTAAGGGCTGTGACTGTTTGGCACACCAACTCTGTGGTCAATGTGTTGCATGTGCTGTGCCCTGTGGAGGCAGTTGTGTGAGTGTCTGCTGTGGTGGCCACCGCCATTCTGGTAGACTTCTGATCAGAGCCTCCGAGAATGTCTCTGTGTGTCTATGTGTATGATCTTAAGTTGTGACAGTGCCATGTGAGACTGGATTAAAGATGTGTGTGTGGTTACCTTCACCCTCTCTCTGGTCTTGCTAGTCCTATGTTGAGAGAGCTCAGCCTCCACTTTGGCTATATAGTTGCATCTCTCACATGTATGTGTGTTTTATGGCAGAAGGAGAGGGTTGTCAGTGTACATGAGGCAACTGTAACAGTGCCTCAATATTCCCAGGTTCACCAGCTGAGCAGGAGAGGACACTAGCAACTGATCCCTAGACATGCTAGAAGGAATAGACAAAACAATGTTGGAATACAGGGAGATATCAAGCCCCCAAGCCACATCATACTGTTTGATTGACAATAGCTACACATACACCGGTGTTTCATAGTGTCATAGTGTACTACTAGGCTATCTGCCCTAGTGCATGTATAAGCCTAGCCATAGTGATGTGGCTATTGCCACCCCTTATAGTGGTAATAAGTGTACAGAATAGATTCTGAATATTGTGCCTCTGACTTAGTAGTGACACATTATGACCCCTTACGTAATTGAATAACATGACTGTGTCTCTGTCTAGTCTGTGCCTCTGTCTCATATGCAGTTGTCCAGATGTCTCCTGAAGAGAGTCAGTGAGGGACTCTGTCAAACATGAACTGGGATACTCTGCTAGAGTGTGAGATGCCTCTGAGTTATGACTCTGTCCCTCCAGCATGTCCTATACATGTATGTGCTGAGGTTCAAATACTCAGCTCTCATGGCTCTGGTGGATTTGGATTGCTTGCAGTGGAGTATGTCCACCAAATCCTGATTGGACATGGTCTTGTATGTCAGGCATAGGTCACCTGTAAGTATGCGGTATGACACTGAACAAAGCTGGACTTCCTCTATTCTGGAAGCATATGACATGTGTTGAAGAACCGTGATCTTCATGGTAGGTACTTTGGTGCAAAGGTGCAAAAGGCAGGATCTGCCCTGTACAAAGCTGAACTAGGTGGGAACAAGGGTCCGTAGGTCAGTAATGTGTCTGTGTAAGAGCTCCATGACTCCTCCCATATCTTTGCAGACAAGGCTGGTTAAGCCTGTGTGGTGATAGTTGCCATGGTCTGTGGAGGCATCCCCCTTGTGGAGTGGGACCACTGTTGCCGTATGCCAGTGTTCAGGTACATATCCTGTAGCAAGACTAAGGTTAAATAGCAGTTGTATATATGGGTCCAGCCCCTTCTGGAGTTCACATAGCATGCAACTGGAGATACCAGCAGGTCCCATGGATGCTGTGTACTTGTCTTTGCTGAGTGTGGCTCTCACATGGACATCCAAGATGACAGTAAGGTTACATACAGCAGTGATAACTATCTTGTTTTGGAGGTGAGGGAGGGGGTAAATCGCACTGAAGCTGTCCGCCGGAATGTTGCCAATATCTGTCAGGTCACAGGAATATATGTTGTTGTGTACCAACTCTGAGCATTTCCGAGGGTTCACAACCAGGTGTCTGACATAACTGAAGAAAGCAGTGTGGTCACCTTCATTGTCTTTGGTGATTTATGTCCCCAAGTTGACCTTGCATGTCTTTATGAGATAATGTAGCTTTCTACTAGTGCTGATCACAGCTGTCTTCCCTTTTGGAGATGTAGCTCTGTCTTGCATTAGTAACCCTCATCTGTCATACAGGTTGTTTATGGCTGGGGTCCACCAGACAGGAACCCCAACCCTTTTTTTTCCCCTTTTTTGTTTGGGGGGGAGGGGTTTTTTTTTTTTTTTTTTTTTTTTTATTTCCCCCCCCCCCCCCCCCTCCCCCCCCCCCCCCCGTTTTCCAAAAAATTGTGGAAAAAAATTTTATTTTTTGGTCCATGCCTGGGGTCCCCCCGACAAAAAAACCTTTTGCTTTAAAAAAAAGGGAGGTCATTTTCCCGGTTTCCCCCCGGCCAAAAAAAATTTTTATCTTTTTCCCTCAAGGCCAAAATTAAAAAAAATGGAAAAACCAAA